>NC_058101.1:131942424-132245454 GCF_020171115.1 Neogale vison
TTATTAAGGGCTTAATTACAACACTTCTCTTTACCCAGTGCATTGTACATTGTATCTGTTTTATAATTTTTTTTACAAAATTTAAAAAAAAAAATTTACAAAAAATATTTTACAAAATTTACATGGCATACTTACAAACAAAAAACAGAAGTGGAAGACATAGAAGAAATAGCATAATCACACATGACAGAAATGTGATTATCAGACCAGAAATTTAAAGCAACTATGATTAATATGTTAAGGGCTCTAATGGATAAAGTAGACAGAATGCAAGAACAGATGGGCAGTTTAAGCAGAGAAATAGAAATCCTAAGAAACAAAATGAATTTCTAGAGTTTAAGAAACACTGTGACAGGAATAAAGAATGCCTTTGATGGGTTTATTAATATCCTGGACATGGCTGAAGAATAAAAAATTCTCTGAGCTGGGGGTTATGTCACTAGAATCCTCAAAAAATAAAAAGGAAAGTAAACAAAGAATTAAAAAAAAAAAAAAAAAAGGAACAGACTGTCCGATTCCAAGGACTGTGGGACAAATACAAAAATGTGTAATGTATACATAATGGGAATACCAGATGGAGAAGAACTAGAAAAAAGAACAGAATATTTGAAACAATGAATGACTGAGAATTTCCCCAAATTAATGTACCAAATTACAGATCCAGGACTCTCAGGGAATACCAAGCAAAATAAATAAGAAGGAGAAGAAGAAGAAGAAGAAAGAAGGAGAAGAGGTGGGAGAAGGAGGAAGGGAGGAAGTAAGGGAATCCCTAGACCTAGGCATATCATTTTCAAACTACAAAAAATCAAAGAAAAAGGAAAAAAAAAAAAGCCTGATATATGGTGTGTGTGTAGGGACACCTGTCCTACAGAGGAACAAAGATAGAAATTATATTTGATAACTTCTCAGAAACCATACAGCAAGGGGTGTGAAGTGATTTATTTAGAGTTGAGAGAAGGACAATCCACCAACCTAGAATTCTGCACCTTGCAAAATTACCTTTCAAAACTGAAGGAGAAATACTCTTAGACAAACAAAAATTGAAGAAATCTCTTGTCAATAGATTCACTTTGCAAGAAATATTAGAAGTTGTTCTTTAGAGAGAAGGAAAATTATAAAGATCAGCATCTTGGATCTACATGATAAAAGCAAGGTATCAAAAAGGACTAAATAAAAAATAAAATAAAATAAAAACTTTGGTTTTTCTTATTCTTAAGTTATCCAACAGATAATAACTTTCTGAAATAATACCAAAATAGTATTTGATTATGTATGTTTATGTATATATCATATACATATGCTTGTACATGAGGAAATGAATTACAGCAATGATACAAAGGGTGGGAGGGAGGAAGTAGGATCATTTTGATTTTATAACTTATTAACACTACTTGAGAAGTGGTATATAAATGTACACTTGGGTTGGCTGTAATTGTATATATATATATTTTTTAAAGATTTTATTTATTTATTTGACAGAGAGAAATCACAAGTAGATGGAGAGGCAGGCAGAGAGAGAGGAGGAAGCAGGCTCCCCGCTGAGCAGAGAGCCCGATGCGGGACTTGATCCCAGGACCCTGAAATCATGACCTGAGCCGAAGGCAGCGGCTTAACCCACTGAGCCACCCAGGCGCCCTGTAATTGTATATTGTTAACTCTAGGACAAATACTAAAAAAGCGGGGGGGAAAGAAGTATAACCTATATGCTAAGAAAAGAAAAAAATAAGAATTACATAAAATGCTTAAATAAAATCAAGGAAGCAAAAGAGTGAGAGGAAAAAAAAAAGAAACAGAGAACAAAGGCAACATATAGATGACAGTAAGAAGTATGGTAAGTGTGAAATCCAAATATATCAAAACCACTTCCAATGTCAGGAGTCTAAATCTACCAACTGAAAGGTAGTAATTGTCAGAGAAAACCAAAAAAACAAAAAATATTGTGTAGAAAAAAAACATTTTAAAATATAAAACTGTACATAGATTAAAAGTAAATGGATTAAAATTAAACGCTTCTGCACGACAAAGAAAACAGTCAACAAAACTAAAAGATGACATACTGAATGGGAGAAAATATTTGTAAATGATAATTCAGATAAAGGGTAAGTATTCAAAATATATAAAGACTTCATACAACTCAACACCCCAAAGATAAAAATAATCCAATTTAAAAATGGGCAGAAGACATGAATGGATATTTCTCCAAAGAAGACATCCAGATGGCCAACAGACATATGAAAAGATGCTCAACATCATTAATTATCAGAGAAATGCAAATAAAAACCACAGTGAGATACCACCTCAAACCTATCAGAATGACTGAAATGAAAAAAACAAGGACAACAAGTGTTGGCTAGGATGTGGAAGAAAAAGAACCCTTGTGCACCACTGGAGAGAATGTAAATTGATGAGGCCACTGTGGAAAACAGTATGGAAGTTCCTCAAAAAATTAAAAATAGAAATACCATACATCCAATGATTGCACTATTGAGTATTTCTCAAACAATACAAAAACACCAATTCAAAAAAAATCTCAAAACCGCAATGAGATATCATGTCACACCTATCAGGACAGTTAAAATGAACAACGCAGGAAACAACAGATGTTGGCAAGGATGTGGAGAAAGGGGAACCCTCTCACACTGTTGGTGGGAATGCAAATTGGTGCAACCATTCTGGAAAACAGTATGAAGATTCCTCAAAAAGTTAAAAATAGAATTACCATACAACCCAGCAATTGTACTACTATATATTTACCCAAAGGATACAAAAATACTAATTCAAAGGGATACATGCACCTCAATAGCATTATAACAGCATTATCAACAATAACCAAATGGTGGAAATGCCCAAATATCCATCAACTTATGAACAGATAAATAAGAAGTCATATATATATATATATATATAAACACACACATACACACACCTATATATAAGCACATATATGTATATATGTACATGTGAAAGAAAGAAATATTACTCAGCCATAAAAAAGATGAAATATTGTCATTTGCAACAATGTAGATGGAGCTAGAGAGTATTATGTTAAATTAAATAAGTCAGTCAGAGAAAGAGAAGTACCATAGGATTTCACTCATATGTGGTGTTTAAGAAACAATACATATGACATGGTGGGGGAAAAAGAGAAAGACAAACCACAAAATGGACTTTATCTATAGAGAACAAACTGAGAGTTGCTGGGAGGTGGGTGGGGTGATGAGTTAAATGTGTCATGGGTGTTAGAGAAGACACTTGTTGTGATGAGCACTGGTTATTGTATATAAGTGATGAATCACTAAATTCTACAATGAAACTAACATTACACTGTATGTTAACTAACTGGAAATTAAACAAAATCTTGAAACTACAAAGAAAAGATATATGCACCCTTATGTTTACTATGGCATTATTTGTAATAGCCAAATTATGAAGCAGCCTAAGTGTCCATCAATAGATGAATGGATGAAGAAGATGCAGTATATATACATATATATATATATATATATATATATATATACACACACACACACACACACACACATATACATGATGGAATATTAGTCAGCCTTAAAAAGAATAAAATCTTGCCATTTGCAATAATATGGAGGAATCTAGAGTGTAAACTGTTAAGTGATATAAGTTATTAAGAGAAAGACAAATACTATATAATTTCACTTATATGTGATTTTAAGAAACAAAACAAATAAATGAAGAAGTAAAGACAGACCAAAAACCAAACCAAAACAAAAACCAAAAACCAGCCAGCCAAACAAACAAACACTCAGACTTTTAACTATAGAAAACAAACTGGTGGTTACCTGAGGGGAGGTGAGTAGGGAGATGAGTAAAATCAGTGAAGAGGATTAAAAGTACATTTATTGTGATGAGCACTGAATGATGTATACAATTGTTGAATCACTATATTGCATACCTGAAATTAGTACAATGCTGTATGTTAATTATAGTGGAATTAAAATTAAAAATAAAATCAACACCAGAAAAAAAATTTATCAATGTAATCTTTAAATAGTACTGAAGAGCTTCTCATGAAAAATAGCAATTTTGTGTCTAACCCATCCTCTCAGCTACCTGAGGCAATATCAATGATATTAAGTAATAAGCTTATTCCTCTTCTTTGATTTATTAAATTCAGACAAATATGATTTAAAAAACTAAATGGATGGAGAAAAATATACCATGTTAACACTAACCAAAAGAAGGCAGGGATAGCTATATTAACTTCAGACAGGAGAGGCTTTAAATTAAGGAAAGTTGTCAGGAATAAAGAAAGCCATGTCATGATGAAGGGGTCAATTCTCCAAGAAGACATAATAATCCTTAATGTGAATGCACCTAACAACAGAGCATCACATTCTGTGAGGCAAAAACTGATAGGATACAAGGAAAAATATGAATCCACTCTGAAAGCTGGAGACCTCAACATCCCACTATAAGAAATAAATCCAACAGGCAAATATTCAGTAAGGACATAGCTGACCTCAAGAACAACATCAATCAACTGGATATAATTGACATCTACAGACTACATCAACCAAAGCAGCAGATTAAACAAACTTCTTAAGCTCTTGGGGAACATTCAACATGATAGATCACATTCTAGTCCTTAAAATACACCTTAATCAATTTAAAAATACTGAAGTCATACAATATCTGCTCTCAGAGCACAGCAGGATTAAACCACAAACCAATAAATGAAAAATAATTTGGAGATTAACAACATAATTCTAAAGAAACTTGGATCAAAGAATAAATTTCAAGACAAAATTTAAAAAAATATTTTGAACTAAATGAAAATGAAAATATAGCTTATCAAATGTGTGTAATGCTCTTAAAGCAGTGCTTAGAGGATTTTTACTCCAGATTTACTGAGATATAATAGATACATAACATTGTGTATGTCTAAGGTATACAATGTAATGATTTGATACATGCATGAATTGTAAAATGATTACCAAAATAAGGTTAGTTAACACTTCCATCCTCTCACTATAGTGAAGATATTTAAAATTAACTTTTTCAGCAACTTCCAAATACATAATTTTACAGAAATGTTCTACACTTTGTTTCTAGAAGTTTGGCTTTTGTTAGATTCCACATACATATAAGTGATATCATACAGAATTTTTCTTTCTCTGATTTATTTCATTGAGCACAATGCCCTCAAGCTCCATTCTTGTTGCCACAAACGACAGAAAATATCACATTCCCCTTATCTGATCATCCACTGAGACATATTTTGGTTGTTTCCATGTTTTGTTTTGTGAATACTACTGCAATAAACATTAAGATGCAGACATCTCTTCAGGACAGTGACTTCATATCCTTTGGTTACGTACCCAGAAGTGGGATTACTGGATCATATGGTAGATTGCTTGATTGATTGATAATTGTTATTTGAGGACCCACTATCCTCTTTTCCATAGTGACTGTATTGATTTATAATTCCATCAGAAGTGCACAAGCTTTCTCTTTCCTTCACAGCCTTGCCAACACTTGTTATCTCATTTCTTTTTAATAACAGTCATTCTAAACAGGTATGAGGTGATATCTCATTGTGGTTTGGATTTTCATTCCATTATGCTTAGCAGTGTTCAACACCTTTTTATGTACTCATTGGCCTTTTTAAGTCTTCTTTGGAATAATGTCTATTTAAATTCCCTGCCCAGGGGAGCCTGAATGGGTCAGTGGGTTGGACCTCTGCCTTCTGCTCACGTCATGGTCTCAGGGTCCTGGGATTGAGCCCCCCATCAAGCTCTCTGCTCAGCGGGAAGCCGCTTCCCCCTTTCTCTCTGCCTACTTGTGCTCTCTTTCTCTCTGTCAAATAAATAAAATCTTAAAAATAAATAAATAAATAAATAAATAATAAATTCTCTGCCCATCTAAAAAATCAGATTATTAGTATTTTTGTTATTGAGTTATAGGCATTCCTTATATATTTTGAATATTAACCACTTATATATGATTTACAAATATATTCTTTCATTGTTTAGATTATCTCTTCTGTGTGTGTGTGTGTGTGTATGTTTTGTCCTTATTTTTTTTGTTTTGTTTTGTTTTGTTTTTTACTGTGCAGAGCTTTACAATTTGATATAGTTCCCTTTAATGTCTTTTTATTCTGTTTTTGCTATCATATCCAAGCAAATCATTGCTAAAATAATGTCAAGGAGCTTTTTCTCTATTTTCTATTAGTAGTTTCATGGTTTCATGGCTTCATGGCTTATTTAAGGTAAGCTTTTTTTTTAATCAATTTTGAGTTAATTTTTGTGAGTGATATAATCTAGGAATTCAATTTTATTCTTTTGAATGTGAATATCCTGTTTTCCTAACACTATTTCTTGAAGAGACTATCCTTTTTCCATTGAGTATTCCTGGCTCTCTTATCAAATATCATTTGACTATATACACATAGTTGTTTTGGGGGTTCTTTATTTCTGATTTTTATTCTCCATTCTATGAATGTGATGTATCAAGTTTATCAATATGCATATGTTGACCCATCCTTGGATCTCAGGGATAAACCCTACTTCATCACATTGTATGATCTTTTAATGTGCTGTTGATTTTGGTTGGCTAGTATTTCATTTGGAATATTTGTGTGTGTGTCCATTAGAGATATAACCTATAGTTCTCTTATTGTGCATTATTTGTCTTCGGTTTCTGGATAATATTTCCTCATAAAAGGAGATGGAGAGTATTCTAGGGGTATAGTCATACCATTGGATGCATATAATAATCAAGAAGAAATATCTAAAGTCAATAACCTAAGTTTCTACTTCAGGAAACTAGGTCTTCAGAACTTACTCATCTTATAACTAGAAATTTGAACTATTTGACAAAAAGAGCAAATTAAATCTAAATTAAGCAGAAGGAAAGAAATAATAATAAAAATAATTCAGCCATCAAAGAAATTGAAATCATGGTGGGCATCTGGTGGCTCAGTTGTTTAAGCATCCTACTTTTGATTTAGGCTCAGGTCATGATTTCAGGGTCCTGAGCTGGAGCCCCAGGTTGGCTCTGTGTTGAGTGCTGTATGGAGCCTACTTAAGATTCTCTCTCTCCTTCTCCCTCTTTCCCTTCTCTCAAATAATTAAATAAATCTTTAAAAAAAAATTAAAACAGGACTGCCTGAGTGGGTCACTTGGTTAAGCAGCTGCCTTCGGCTCAGGTCATGATCCCAGGGTCATGGGATCGAGTCCTGCATTGGGCTCCTTGCTCGGCAGGGAGCCTCTTCTCCCTCTGCCTCTGCCTGCCTCTCTGTCTGCCTGTGCTTGCTCGCTCTCTCTCCCTCTGTCTCTGACAAATAAATAAATAAAATCTTAAAAAAAAATTAAAACAGAAAATCAATAGGAAAAATCAAAGAAACCAAAGCTAGTTCTTTGAAAAGATGAATAAAATCAGTAAGTTCCCATCCAGGCTTAGGGAAAAGAGAAAGAGAGAAATAGAAAAATGAGAGCAAGAAAGAGGGAAAGAAGAAAGGACACAAATTAATACCATCAGAAATGAAAGATATTTCTACAAATCCCATGGATATTAAAATGGTAATAAAGTAATACTATGAACAATAATTGGTTCACCAAATTGAAAGTTATAATCTGCCAAGATTCACACAAGAACAAATAAGAAATGTGAGTAGTTATAGATCTAAAAAATGTAATCAATACTTTTAAATGTTTCAAAACAGAAAGGACAAGGCCCATATGGGTTCATTGCTGAAAACTTTCAAGGAAGAAACTATATTAATTTTATATAGTCTTTCGGAGCTTATATAAGCAGGATCCTAACTCATTCTGTGATACCAGCATTACCCTAAAACCAAAAGCAGACAAAGATATTATAAGAAAAGAAAGCAGCAAATCATTATCTTTCATGAATAAATGAGCTAAGGAAGAAAGTGATCATATCAATAAATGCAGAAAAAGTTCTTGACAAAATCCAACACCTATTCATGATTAAAAACAAAACAAAACAAAACAACAAACAAAAAACCCCACATACCTCTCAGGAAACTAGTAAGAGAAGAACTTCCTCAACTTAAAATTATCTACCAAAAATCTATCACTAACATACTTAATGGTGAGAAACTTTCCCACTAAGATCAAGAACAAGGCAAGATGACTCCTATTACCACTACTCCTAAATGTCATACTAGAATTCCTAACAATGCAATAACATAGGAAAGGAAATAAGATTGGGTAGAAAAACATAAACTGTGTTTGTTCAAAGATGACATGATCATCTGTATAGAAAATCTGAAAGAATCTACAAAAAATGTGGAATAAATAAGCCATTGTAGCAAAGTTGCAGGAAATGTGGATTATAAAAGCCAATCACTTTCTTAAGTAATAGCAATGAACAAGTTTGAAATTAAACCACAGTACAATTTACATTAACACCTCAAAAATGAAATACTTAGGAATGCTACAAAACTACAATAAATTTATCAAAGAATAACTAAAAATATGAAGATATATTCATAGACAGGAACCTTCAATATTATCAATATGTCCATTCTTCCCCATGTGATCCATAAATTCAATGTAATACCAATTAAAATTCCAGCAAGTTATTTGGTAAATATTGACAAAATGGCTCAAAGTTTATATGAAGAGGTAAAAGACCCAGAGTAGACAACACAATATTGAAGAAGAAGAAGAAGAAGAGACCTGACAACCTTATGCCTAGACCTATTGTAAAACTTCAGTAATTACGACAGTGTGTATTGGTAAAAAAAAGACAAGTAGATCAATGCAAGAGACTAGAATGCTCAGGAAGAGACCCATCTAACTATACACAGATGATCTTTTTTTTTTTTTTTAAAGATTCTATTTATTTATTCGACAGACAGAAATCACAAGTAGGCAGAGAGGCAGGCTGAGAGAGATGGGGAGGCAGACTCCCTGCTGAGCAGAAAGCCCAGCGCGGCTCAACTCCAGCACTCTGGGATCATGACCCGAGCTGAAGGCAGAGGCCCCAACCCACTGAGCCACCTCAGAGCCCCCACAGATGATCTTTATAAAGGAACAAAGACAATACAACGGAAAAAAAGATGTCTTTTCAACAAACAGTGGTGGAAACACTGAACACCCACATGCAACAACAACAACAAAAAATCTGGACATAGACCTTCCAAGCTTCACTAGAATTAACTAAAAAATGAACTATAGAATATGAATGTAAATGGAAGATGTAAAACAATAAAGCTATTAAATATGACATAGGAGTAAACCGAGACAACCTTGGGTATGGCAATGGCTTTTTGTTACAACCCCCAAAGCCATGATCCATGAAAGAAATAAAGAAGGTGAATTTCACTCAAATTAAAAATTTCAGTTCTGCAAAAAGACAGTATCAAGGGAATGAGAAGACAAGCTATAGACTAGGAGAAAAGATTTACAAGAAACACATCTGAAAAAGAACTGTTATCTAAAATTCATATGGAACTCTTAAATTTTAACAATAAGAGAATAAGCAAACTGACTAAAAAATGGACCAAGTACTTGTAACAGCCACCTCACCAAAGAAGATACACATATGGCAAATAAGCATATGAAAAAATGATAAATATCATATGTCACCAGAGAAATGTAAAATAAACAACAACAGGTACCACTACACTCCTATTTTGGAAGGCCAAAATCCAGAACTTTGACAACCACAAATGTGTGTAAGGATCTGGAGCAACAGGAACTCATTCACTATTGGAAGGAATGCTAACTGGTGCAGCCACTTTTGAAGTCAGTTTGGCATTTTCTTACAGATTTAAACATACTCCATAATACCCATTGCAGGGAACACTGGGTGTGGTGTGGTGCATAAACAATGAATTTTGGAACATTGAAAAGAAATAAAATAAATTAAATTAAAAAAAAATACTCCTAGCCTATCATCCAGCAATTATGCTCATTGGCATCTATCAAAATGAGCTGAAAACTTATGTCCACAAAAGTCCTGTGCACAAATGTTTATAGCAGCTTTATTTATAATTTCCAAAACTTGAAAGCAGCAAATAACCTTCTGTGGGTAAATGGATACATCCCAGACAACAGAACATTACCTGGTGCTTTAAAGAAATGAGCTCTCAAGTCATAACAAGATAAGAAGAAATCTTAAATGCATAATATCAACTAAAAGAAGCAAATTTGAAAAGGTTGCATACAATATGAATCCACCTAACTGACATTCTGGAAAACTATGGAAACAGAAAAGAAAAAAAGATTAGTGATTGCCAGGGATTGGGTGTGGGAGGGGGAAAATAGGCAGAACCCAGACAACAATATAACTACTATAGTGACACTACAGTGGTGGATACAGGTTATTATACATTTGTCAAAATCTATGAAGTGTAAAACAGCAAGGGTGAATTCTAAGGTAAATCATGGATTCTGGATGATAATGATAATGATAGGTGAGTGTAGGTCCCTGGATTGTAACAAATGTACTACTCTGGTATAGGATATTGCTAGTAGGGGAGGCTGCCCGGCCATGGTGCACTCTCTGTACTATCAGCTCAATTTTACTGAAACTTAAAACTGCTCTAAAAATACTCTTAAGAAAATAACAGCATAAATTCTTCAACTCCCCATTGATAATGTCAGTAAGGATTTATTTTGAACTGAATAGAAATAAGGAAACTAGGTTGAACAAGACACAATGACTTAAGAATCAGTAACAAAATATTCTTTAAGTTCCTAATATAACAACAATTTATTTTGTTGTATTAAGTGTATATAAACGATGTCTTTTATCCATTTCATTTCTTAATGTCACATTAACTCTGTCATCGTTACGAGTCCTATATTGGTCTCATGAAGCTGTTTGCTAAGTAATTTAAAATCTAAATAAAAATAAAAATTTTGCTTGATATGTGCTATAATGAGAAGAGGAAACAAAAATAACCCTCTGGGATAATGAAATGTTTCAGTATGACTAATATCAAATTTAATAATCATGGACTGTGTTAGTATTTAATTGAAATCAAATTTTATTAAGAGCTTATTACTAAAAAGAAATGAATTAGAGGCACCTGGGTGGCTCAGTGGGTTAAAGCCTCTGCCTTCGGCTCAGGTCATGATCCCAGAGTCCTGGGATCGAGCCCCACATCGGGCTCTCTGCTCAGCAGGGAGCCTGCTTCCTCCTCTCTCTCTGCCTACTTGTGATCTCTGTCAAATAAATAAATAAAATCTTTAAAAAAATGAATTAAACTGAGATAAAAATTAATTTATGGGTCAAAAACAGGTGCTGGTAAACCAAGGGATATATTAAGCTCCCTGAGGCCAGAGATGAGAGGTTAGTATGTCCAAGACTATCCCTGACATTAACTAATGATGTTGCCAGTAAAGCAAGAGATTTCCAAAGCATGGCAAGACCTTGATCACAGTGGAGGATGCATCATTCTTTGTTCTGCATCATAATTTTTTCCCTCACTTCTTTGACTATTTCTCTGAGATTTCTTTGATATTTATAGGAGAAAATTTTACATATTTCAGAATGTACTCAATATTTTTTTTTCCTGTGAAATTATGCTTAGGGCTCAGAATTTTTGAAATTCCTTTGTATATGTGCTGCCGATTTCTGATTGTTTTAATATATTTAAGTAGTTTTTGTCAGGCATCATTCTGTCTCCATTAGAAACTAAAATGAAAAGATGGAAGGCGAGAATGCTGAATTATAGTTAAACTTGATTCTTATTAGATGAGGAGTTTAGGATAAGATTTGATCACCATGATTCTCAGTCTGCTTCTATCCCAATAACACTGATAGAAATTTTGGGGGGATCTTATGAGGTAGCAGATGTGAAAGACTGAGACAAGAGATCTATACAATGTGTCCACTATCAGTTTCAGAAGCAAGTCTCCTTTCCTTCTTCTTTTCCTCTATTCTGTTTCCTAGGAAATGTCTATGCACAATGGAGTAAAATGCAATATAAAAGGGAGTTCACCATCTATCGAAAGTAAAAGAGCATAGACATAAGTTTAAACAATAGAATTTATGTATTTGTTTTACTTAAACATATAAAATACCATTTTAATTGGGCATTCATTAATAGGAGGTATCTTTTATGTAAAATCTAATGTTCCAGGAATGAGATATATCTATAAACAAAATGCATTTTAAATAAATGTATCACTTTTAAGATATTTAGATAACACCATATTTCTCAAACCTATATTTTTCCACTTAAATTAAAAATCTCTAGAGAGGTCATTATGCCACCACTGCCATAGGTCCTTATCAACTTCATCTTCTTCACTGAACAAACAGAAGAAATTGTTTATATCTATGTTGTATACATGTATGTGTGTGTGTGTGGTATCTATGACGAGAATATTCCGAAAGTATTAAAATGTTAACAGAAGTCTTCCTATCTCTCATCAGCTTACTAAGCACTTTTTTAATTAAAAGAGAAATAAGTATATTATGATAATTATATAGCAAATAACCACTCTGCAAAACAATAGTGAGAAGATACACTTTTTTTTTTCTTAAGACTTCATTTATTTAATGTGACAGAGAAAGAGAGAGAGAGAGAGCACAAGTAGGCAGAGAGGTAGGCAGAGGGAGAGGGAGAAGCAGGCTCCATGCTGAGCAAGAAGCCCAATGCAAGGCTCAATGTGGGGCTCAATCCCAGAACCCTGGGATCATGACCTGGGCCAAAGGCAGAAGCTTAACCAACTGAACCACCCAAGCACTCCCACATTCTTTCCATACTAGTCAGTTATAAAGTTGCAGGTAGAAATTGAAACTTGGATTATAGTCCCTTTTGATTTTAAATTAACTTTATCCTTAAAAGATGCTATGATAAATGGAAACTATAGAATTTTAATTTACAAATAATAGTTGAATTTAAGATTGTGGGTAGTCATTAGTTTTCAGACACAGTAGCAAGACAGGGATGTCTTTATCTCAGTTAAATGAGTGCTCCTACCCCCCATTTTTAAAAATCTTTAACTGATCCTTGTCATATTTTGAAATGTTAACAATATAGTTTGAATTCAATTTCTGCAATTGAAAACTAAGAAAATTCAGGAGAAAGTTTAGGTGAATTATTCTATGATTGTCTTTGCAGCTCATCTCAATTTTAAATATTTAAATAATTCCTATGACTGAAGAAGAGCGATCAGTGCAAACGGTATAAATAACCATTAGGGGAACATATTTGATTGACAGCTATTCCCCAAAATGTTCAAAGTAAAAGGCAGTTATTATCAACAAAATTATTGAGTATAATAACTTGAAGGGTGCAGTATAGTCTAAATCAATGCATTTCAACATGCACAAGAATGATTTTTATAAAACTTGCCATTTAAATTGTCATGAGCTGGAAATAAAAAAATAAACAGAGTTAAAATCATATTTGATTTGTATTTATATAATCTGGATGATGAGTAAAAGTAAACAAGGGAAGACACTTGAGCCATTTTTTTTCCTCAATACATTTTTTATGGTATAACTGAGTTTTGGGAATCTAACTCCATTTTGTATTCCATAGACAGATTAAGCCTTGAAGAAGCATATATACAATGACAAAACAAGGAAAGAACACAACAAATTAAAAAAGTCACTGCATTTCTAATCTTTTTGTTTCTTTCCTTGTTTTGCTCTACGTGTGTGTGCATGTGTATGTGTTTTACTTTGGGCAAGAATTTAGTTTAGTTAACCACAACTACTGTCATGGGATTCTACTGTTATAACAACATGAAAGCTATCAGAGGAACAATACAGAGAGTTATTGAAGGACTATAGAAGAACATAACTGATTAGCCTGAAGACCTAACCAGTTCTTGTTTAATTCTTTTCATAAATAGTTCTGTCTAAAACACATTTTACATACCAGATCTTGGACTGGGCACTGTTTAAGTAACTGAGGATACTATAAAAATCCTGCTTTGAGGAAATGACTATCTAGTTTTGGGAAAGAAACAATTAAATGAAGTTTTATAATTCATATTGATGGATACCTGATCAATCCAAATTTACATTAGAAGCAATTCTTATTTTAATAAACAAGAGGACCTCAAGATAAATATCTTCCACATTCTTTAATCATACTTAGATAAAATAGGGCCAGTACTTTAAAAGATTTAAATAGATTGTGAGGTAGACAAGAAATGACTATATCTCCATACACATTTACCTTAATCTGAATCTGAAGTTCATCACTAATAATAATTAATTTATCATAAAGCTCACTATATTGTGAAAGGCCCACCACCTTTGTGGTATATTCTAGGTTACATGCTTCATACTGAAGAAAAAGAACATGCTGTTTTAGGATATACACATACTAACCCTCATATGAACACACATCATTAACATTTGTATAGCAGTTCAAGAATCCTGGGTTGTCAATAAAACAATCCTAATGTAAGCTTTCCTCTACAAAATGATTATAGCACTGCCTGGAACTTCAATGTTTAAACATATTTTTCAAGCATGGTCAAGTTAACCTCTAAAATAGGTAAATACATGACTACTAACATTTTGTTGGTAATTTACAAGCAATGCGATATTTAATGGCTCTGAAGGAAGTCTGCAGCAAATTTGCAAATCCCAATCCCATAACAGCATTAGCAGGTAAGACTGTGAGTCATTTAACCCAAATTAATATTGCTTGTTTTCAAGGGTAACCGACAGTTATTTAAGTGCAGTTAAATTATAGTAACATTTGGACCTCCGACCAAGGAAGAAAGACAGACCCAGCAGAAAGAAAACAACAAAAAATCCAATGCTACTTTACCCATTATTGCCAACCTTCCCTTACCAAAATGTAGGAATATTTTTTGATCAATTAGAATTTTTTCCATGAATTAGTGTTCTATTTCGGAACCTGTTATATCTATTTCTCTATCTAACATCATCTATCTATCCATCCATCCTTTTATACTATTAGATTTCCTTACTTTTCCAATTTTAAATGTTTCTCAGGCTTTTCCATTTTTTGCTATAATATTTTAATAGTACCTATAGCATCTTTTAAAAGTTTTTTTTTAATAGATTCATCTCACTTAATATTTTCTAGAGTTTACTCTATTTTTTTACTTTAATACATACATGAGTAAAATTGATGAGCAATCTCACTAGCTGACCAAATATGCATTATGCATTCATATTTAACCGTTAATCTTCCAATTTAATTCACTTTCTCCTTAAAACTAGTTTTTATTTTAAGATTTATTTATTCATTTATTTGGCAGAGGGAAAGAGAGAGAGAATCAAGCATGAGGAGGGGGAGGGGAAGAGGAAGAGAGAGGAGTAGGTTCTCTGCTCAGCAGGAACCTTGATGTGGGGCTGGATCCCAGCATCTAGGGATCATGACCTGAGCCAAAGGCAGCTACTTACCCAACTGAGCCATTCAGGCACCGCTAGACTAGTTTTCATAAGACTGATTAACTACTGTTACTCTTCCACAGAAAAATGTTCGGTAGGAACAAGCACAGTATTTAGTTCATTCATTTCACAGGTGTGGACATCTAAGTCCAGAAAGGTTAATGTCTTGTTAAAGTATCAATACTCACTCAGTCCCTGAGTACAATATCTGTTCAAGTTTATTTTTAATATGTCTTTTTTCCCCTCATTAACCCATTGATTTCACAAAAGTCCAAATGGAGGTTGTCCTACTTCTACTTTTATAAAACAGATAAGGTCACGTGGTTGTTAGACATTAACTGATGTTTCTCAAACCTGTTTCTCTTCCTTCTGTGTATAAACCAAGCTTCATTTCCCAGCCTCCCTTTAAGTGAGCTACAGCCAAATGACCAAGACTGGTCAATGTGATGTGCTGTGCCACTTTCAGTTTGGCTCATTAGAATCTCCCAGGAGTGATCTTCATTCTTTCTCCATTCACTGACGGAATGGAGAGAACTTAGAGCATCTGATATAGATCACGGGTCTAGGATGGAAGAAACCTGGGTCTCTGAATTACAACATGAAGCAGAGTCCATCTAAACCTAGAATGCATACCGGACTATAATAGGTACAAGAAATAACATATTATTGTGTTACATCACAATTGATTTGGGATTTCTTTTTTGTTGTTATAGAAAGTAGCATACTTGAGTAATAAATCTGTATTGGTAATACACATTAGTTTGGATTTTTGCCCTTGGTGATTTTTAGGAGAGGATTTTGTCAAAACTTTCACTAAAGTATACATTAATGAATTTGCTATCTTCATTCAAAAATAGTGAATATTCTAATACACAATGGGTGACAGAAATGTAAAATTGTATGTAATATATACTCAAATTTTCATAATTAATTTTTATGCTTTGGGCAGACAAATTAGTGACAAATTTTGTCACTGCTTTGTTGTATGACTATAGTTAAGCAATAACACAAATATAACACAAAATAACACAAAATATTTAGTTAATGCTATTAAATCCTTTTAGCTTAACATGTTCGGTAGCTTTGTTATCTTTTTGTTTTGTCTATATAATAAGAATGATTAAAATAAAGTACTAAATATATATGTATTTTTCTATAGATCTTATGTTTAGGTTTCTATACATTTCAACTATTGTATCCTTTATCAGGAAAAAAAACACGATAGAAAGAAAGAATCTTATAAGATATAAATACTGGGAAATGATTATTAATTTTATAACTTTAAATTAATTCATTGATGATTCAAATTTCCTTTATGAAATAATTAACTCAGGATTTCCTTATGAGTCATCTATGTATACAGGATATTCTTTTTTTAATCTTTTCATAAAATATTTCATGAAGAGAACTGTTCCTGTGTTACAACAGATATTATTAGAATTTCTGATATTGGTTGTAGTAGCAATTAAGTTTTGTAGTAGCAATTTTGTAGTAGCAATTAAGGTTGTAGTAGCAATTGGTTGTAGCAATTAAGAATTTATTTATAGGGATGCCTGGGTGGCTCAGTTGGTTAAGCAGCTGCCTTCGGCTCAGGTCATGATCCCAGCGTCCTGGGATCGAGTCCCACATCGGGCTCCTTGCTTGGCAGGGAGCCTGCTTCTCCCTCTGCCTCTGCCTGCCTCTCTGTCTGCCTGTGCTCGCTCTCTCACCCTCTCTCTCTGACAAATAAATAAATAAAATCTTTAAAAAAAAAAAAAAAAAGAATTTATTTATAGATGTAAAAAGGAATTTCTTATGGATGTGATTACAAAATACATGTGGCCTTTTTTGTTTGTAACTAAGAAGAATGAAAAATATTTAATTTGTTTTTAATTCAGAATTAGATAGCAGTCAAATTATCCTGGATCTAGCAAAACTTTGAAAGGCAAGTTATGATCGTTCATCACATGGAGAAGGTCTGAAGCCTCTCTAAAAACTATTTAGTCTGTTGAAAGACAAAAGGTTCTATCTTATAGAAATATAATGGAATCATTTGTATATCATTTGGCTGAAGATATCCAGGGTGAAGGCAATTTATGTTTGTCCTTGAACATTCTGGGTAAGCAAAAAATAAATATGTTTCAAGAGGATGATAACCTTATTGGTGAATTCACTTATATGTAAGTAAGTTGTTTCTGCTCCTGTTTCTGATGTACATACATGGTTGTAGTCCAGCGAGCTGTAAAATATGATAGACTTGGGACTTAAATGGCCTAAGCAGTCTTGCCATCTTGAATCACTAAATTCTGTACCTGAACTAATATTACACCGTATGTAAACTGACTGGAACTTAAAGAGAAGTTTGAAAAAGAAGAAGAAATATTCTCATTTCTTATTTCTCTAATAAGAAAAAGAATACCTGCCATTTTGCCTACCTTCAAATAGGTTTTCTCTACTATCCTTTCCAACAAAATATTGCCTCTTTCCTACAACCATAAGATTTTTTTTTTTAATAAAAGGAAATTTAAAAAACTTTAGTTGTTTATTTGTTATTACAAAATCTATGGTTTATAACCTGATCTCGGCTCCATAGCTCAGGGGTTAGAGCACTGGTCTCGTATAACCTGATCTCATAATTTTTTTAAAGATTTTATTTACTTATTTGAGAGAGAGATCACAAGTAGGCAGAGAGGCAGGCAGAGAGAGGAGGAAGCAGGCTCCCCGCTGAGCAGAGATTCCCAATGTGGGGCTTGATTCCAGGACCCTGAGATCATGACCTGAGCTGAAGGCAGAGGCTTAACTCACTGAGCCACCCAGGCACCCCCGGATCTCGTAATTTTTTGAAGTATATCAGCAGGTAAGAAAGGTAGTGTCAGTAACACACACAATGAAGGGGAGATTCTAGTTGATATGTTTCTGAATAATATAAAATTTTCAAAGTAATATAAAATTTTCAAAGTAATACATCTCCATTTTTGTCCCTCTTTGCTGTCTGTGTCAGCAAATGGAAATGAATCCATCTATATAACATATTTATAATCAGTTCCAACGATCTCTGTTAAGGTATAAAAAACGGAAGTTCAGGGGCACCTGGGTAGCCCGGTTGATTAAGTATGTGTCACTTGATTTTGGCTCAGGTCATGATCTCACGGTCCTGAGATCAAGACCTGCACTGGGCTCTGCACTGAGCATGGAACATGCCTAGAATTTTCTCTCTCCCTTTCCCTCTGCCCCTCCCCTCTGCACACACATTCCCTTGTTCTCTCTCGCTAAAAAATAAAAATATAAATAAAATAATAAACCAAGGAGGCTCACATGCCACTACTTGCCTGATTGGCACTTAATAGATGCACTTTATTAAGGTATGGGTTGATGGCATATTAAAGGTTAGATATAAGATGAGGTCAAACATCACAAATTCAGTTTGAATGAGCCTTAGAATAAATCTTATTTCCCTATTAACTAACAATATGAAACAAATCTTCTTAAGAAAAATGTATCTATTCTTTTATTTCTAGGATCATTTGGCATAAATTAAGAAAAAGATGTATGGAAATACTTTGGAACCAGTAAAATGATTTATAAAATCAGTTATTCAAAATCATAGAAAGACTTATATTAGAATAAATAATATCCATCTGTGTCCCTCATTTTTTTTCTATCTATCTGTCACTTTCCTTCATTTGAACAATAAAATTATACGCTGTGTCTTTAAGTGCGAAGCAACTATTGACAAGTAGGGCCACTGATAATGTTGAGTCCATAGATAAAGTAACTAGAGTTGCCTGAGCTTCTTCCATTATAATCTGACATTCTTGAGTAATGGGTATTAAGGAGAGCATTTGTTGTGATAAGCACTGGGTGTTGTATATAACTGATGAATCACTGGATCCTACATATGAAACCAATATTAAACTGTGTATTAACTAACTAGTATTTAAATAAAAACTTGGAAGATAAAATTTAGGGACAAGAGAAGGAAAAAAATTGACATACTTATCAGTTTAAAATACTGTGGTTTCCTAATCACTTTAATCAGTTTGATTTTTTATCTTCATTAATTATGATTCTTTCCATATTTGTATTTTTAGTTCTCAATACTTCCCTGCAGCTTGTAAAGTATTTATTTACTCTTTATTTATTCTGTTTTGATCTTATTTGTTTTATTTGATCAAAAATTTCCCTGTTTAATTCATTCATTATTTTTTATGCCATTCTTGAGGAATTTACTCCTTATTTTAGAATTTTATTTCCTTAGTTTTGTAATTGTTCTTTTACACATCCAGAATTGGATTAAGAGATTTCAGAAAGTTCTTTTCTTTTCTTTAGAGACAAAACATTTTTCTATTTGCAGAAATATCAGGGCAAAGTGGAGAAAAGACACTATGCTTGCTAGAGAAGTAGTCTGGTGTAATAATATCAGTAATGAAAAAAGATGGTTCACATATCGTTTCAAATCTCTACTTCTCCACTTACTCAAATTACTAGCTCTTAATTTGTAGTAAGTACTTGATCTCTCATAAATGGAATAATCTCTCATAAGTAAATGTGGATAATACCCTCAACTTATGATGATGTTTTGAATTTTAAGCAAAATCACACTTAGTAGCCATATAATTAGAAATAAATAAATTCTAGATATTTTATCAGTTACTTTGGGGAAACTTTGAAAAAATAAATTATTCCATCTTTGGGCTACTCATATTCTGATTGAATTGGCGAAATACTAATGTTGCACAACTCGTCCAGTCAGGGAGGGATTCCATTATATCCAACTTTTAAAGTATGACTTTTAAATAATGTCGCAAAAATCTGAGCGTGTCCTGATGATTAAAAACCTTTTTATGCCCAGCAGGAAGAAAAAAGGTGTGTAGTGTTTCTCTTATTTACCTCATAAATGCCTGCTACTTTCTTTCACAAGTCAAGGCTTAAACAATATTAATCTTTCCCTTCAACACGAGTTTCTGCCATCAGAGAAGCCGGTTTGAATGACCAGCTTTAATTGGCAGTGTAACTTCAATTTTCTTTGACTCCCTCATATTTGAGAAGTTTTACTTCTAGTCCACATTAGCTATCCATGTTCATGGGTGCATCTTGGATTTTGTTTTTCTGATATATGCTTGTTCTCCAATATCTCACATTTCAGTATCCTATGATTATAAATTGCTTTTATTTCAATCACTTTATTATTTGAACAACTACCAGCTTAGACTTTAATTTGACCACCAATAACCTTCTCATTTTCTACTAACTTTTCACCTTCAACCTGCTTTCATTTGCAATGGAAGCTCTATTGAAGCTGGATGTTCATTTAGTTACGTGGGAATAAAAATTACTGGTCATATTACGTTAGTTATTAACATAATTCAAGATCCATTCATTTGCCATTACATTATACTTCTATTAGCCCAGTTTAAAAAAAAAAGGACAAAATTTTTAAGTTTATTTAACATTTTGTGAATGTTTCATTTCATACTTCTTACTATAGAACAGCACCCCATCAATATCCTAGAGGAGAACACAGTCATCAACCTCTGTGACTTTGGCCACAGAAACTGCTTGCTAGATATGCTTTTAAGGGCAAGAGAAACAAAGGCAAGAATGAACTATTAAGACTTGATCCAACCTCCCACCCCCCTGCCACTTCAAACCCCTCAGGGCGGGGGGGTGGGAGGTTGGGGTACCAGGTGGTGGGTATTATAGAGGGCACAGCTTGCATGGAGCACTGGGTGTGGTGAAAAAATAATGAATACTGTTTTTCTGAAAATAAATAAATTGGAAAAAAAAATGAAAAAAAAAAAAAGACTTGATCCAGATAAAAAAAACTTTTGCACAACAAAGGAAACAGTTAACAGAACCAAAACACAAAGGGCAGAATATAAGAAGATATTTGCAAACATCTTATCAGATAAAGGGCTAGTCTCCAAAATCTATAAAGAACTTAACAAATTTAATACCCAAAGAACTAATAATCTAATCAAGAAATGGGCAGAAGACATAAATAGACACTTCTCCAAAGACGACATACAAATGGCCAACAGACATGAAAAAAAAATGCTCAACATCACTCAGCATCAGGGAAATAATACAACTCAAAACCACAATGAAATACTACCTCACAACAGTCATAATTAAAATTAACAAGTCAGGAAATGACAGATATGGGAAAGGATGTAGAGAAAGGGAACTTCATTACACTGTTGGTGGGAATGCAAACTGGTATAGCCACTTTGGAAAACAGTATGGTGGTGACTTAAAAAGTTGAAAATAGAGTTACCCTATAACCTAGCAATGGCACTACTAGGTATATACCCCAAAGATACAAACGTATTGGTCCAAACGGGCACCTGCACTCCAATGTTTATAACAGCAATGTCCACAATCTCCAAACTATGGAAAGAGTCCAGATGTCCATCGACAGATGAATGGATAAAGAAGATGTGTGTGTGTCACACACACAATGGAATACTACTCAGTCATCAAAAATGAAATATTGCCATTTGTAACAATGTAGATGGAACTATAGAGTATTATGCTAAGGAAAATGTCAATCAGAGAAAAACAATTATGTGATTTCACTCATTGGAATTTAAGAAACAAAACAGAAGATAATAAAGGAAGAGAGGGAAAAAACAATACAAGATGAAATCAGAGAGGGAGACAAACTGTAAAAGACTCTCTCTTTTTTCTTTTTTTTTTTTATTTATTTGACAGAGAGAGAGAGAGCACAAGTAGGCAGAGAGGCAGGCAGTGGGAGAGGGAGAAACAGGCTCTCCGCCAAGCAGAGAGCCTGATGTGGGGCTCGATTCCAGGACCCTGGGATCATGACCTGAGCTGAAGGCAGATACTTAAAAATTGAGCCACCCAGGTGCCCCAGAGACTCTTAATCACAGGAAACAAACTGAAGGTCGCTGGAGGTGGAGGGTGAGAGGATGTGGTAACTGGGTTTTGGACATTAAGGAGGGCACATGATGTAATGAGCACTGGGTGTTACGTAAGACTGATGAATCACTGATCTCTACCTCTGAAATCAATAATACATTATATGTTAATTAACTGAATTTAAATTTTAAAAAATGATAAAAAAGAACACCACCAAAGTTTCATCTTTGCCACAGAGATTTTAGTCCTACCTCTCTCAAAATATATAAACCATGTAGAATTCTATAGGCTTAAATATATATTGAATATATCTATGCACATATTCTCCAAAGCTTTTCAAATTTGAGGACTCAACTCTGAATCACCTGCAAGTACTTACTATAAACTCTTAATAATTCACATATCACATTCTAAGTTTATTTGCTAACTTTTACAAATGTGAGATGTCATTATTTATATGTAGAAAATTAAAATGCTTTGAGTAACATGATTTCTCAGTCTATCATTCCAATAAATTAACAATAAAAAAAGAATATAGCAAGTAAAAATTCTTTAGGTTTCCTTTTGAAAAAATATGGCAGGCATTGCATAATATTTCGTAGCAATATTTTATGCTTTACTTAAATATTTACTACAAGTATTATTCATATATTTAAGTACATATTATAAAAATATTTTCCACAATATTGTACTCTTATGCTGTAAATATTCATATCTTCTTGCAATAAATGAAGAAAAACTATTTTTTGTATGACATAAGTCTGTGTTTTGCCACCATAGCTCAAATTTCTGTTTTAACACTTAGTCATACAGTAAAAAAGATTGATGAAATCCCAGTACAGACATTTACCATCTGGTTAAACAAATACACTTAAAGATACTTCTGCGATTGTGATCAAGTGATAGCAGATCTAAAAGCAGTCAGAGCTTGGACTCTAAAATGATGATTGTACAGCTGTAGTTGGCATCATTAGAGACCAATAAAATCTTTATGTTCCGTTTGGATGGCAAGGACCTTTATCAAAGAGAACTCGAATGGCTAAATAACAAAGAAATGATCCACTTAGCAGTTGTTTTAAATTTAAGATAGATAATGGAACTTCTAAGTCATAATTAGCTCTTAACATTGGAAAGATTGTTTTCAAGTTCTATATTCCATTCTGATATTTTAAACTTGTCATCTTACCATAATTCTTTGATTATGGTTTTGCTTCATTTTTCTTATGTTGTCAATGTAAGCTAAAGCCATCACATAATCCTTAACAGCCAAACTGCTGAAATTACCAGAATGCTTTCATAATATTTCCAATTAAATAATACAATAGAGAAAGAAAACCCCAAATGTCTTTGCCTAGTGAAAAAAATAAGCAGATACACACTTTTTTTTTCTTATCAGGTAATTCAAAGCTGTTTCTGAACACTGAATATTTACTGGGTTCTCTGTTAACAGGATAATTCCTGAGAAGCTATATAAGGTCTATTAAAACAGAACAAATGAGCACAGCATACTGCTGACTGATTTACAATACGAACAGTAATCCCTTAGAAATCACACTTAAGAATTTCCGGTGCTCTAAATTGACATCAGCAATTTTTATTAATTGGTAGTTTTTCTTTCTCTAAAGATTCAATAATACAAGCGCCTAAATATTTTAATGATGTTCCAGACTGGAGGGTAAAACCAACTTTTTACTCCCACAAGCTTGTTAGTCAGAATTTCCCAGGGAATGCCTGCAGAGCTTAAATTCTATCCATTGTAGAAAAACAGGTATGTTTTTCTATGTAGGCTGCACTATAACCTTAATGAAGTCAGAAGCTAGTATATGTTCTCAGTTATAAAATTTTACACGAAGAGGATATTACTAATCTGACTCAAAGTTATGTCCACAGATGTGGAAATTTAAGTCTGAGATGAGTGTTCGGATAAAATTACACAGTAGGAGGTAGAGCATGGATTAATGTCAGGCCTCCCTGACTCCAGAGTTCCAGTTCCTCTCCATTACGTTATCAAATATTAGCTCTGACTTTAGAAAAGTCAGAGTTCTTCTTAGTCCATGTTCTTCTTATCACTGGACCTCTATCAGTGTCCATTTTAGTGTAGTATTTGGGCAATTCACACACACACACACACACACACACACACACAAACATTTCTTGGTCATTTCTGTGTGTCTGCCTGTGGACAAAGATGCATATGCTTTTTCACAATATACTTATGAGGCATGCATGCACACACATTAATTTATGTGATGCATATTTATACTATATCCCATGTTGTATAGGAAGCTTCTCTAAGACAGGAAATTATTTTCTTCAAGAACGTGCACATTATTTAGTAAAGCTCTCTTGGCTATATCAGTACTTGCCATAAATAAATCAATGCTTAGAGAAATCAATCATAATGATAGCTTGCATGTACAGGGTACTTACTATGTGACAAGGGCTGTGATTTGTGAGCTCCACTCTTAGAGAGTGTTCAGCCAACACAACAACTGTGTGGGATAAGTATTGGTATCTCCATTTTCCAGATAAGAAAAGTCTGAGTTGAATGTTGGTAAACTTGCCCAAGATCTCACAGCTAAGAAGGAACAGGAGCATAACCACCAGGTGTGATCAGACTCCAGCGTCCTTTCTTCTATCCACTTAGCTCCCATGAATTCCATTATAACATTTCAATATTGTATATTAGAAAAGTCCTTTCTCCAGTGCTTAGGTGGTGCAGTCCGGTGAGCATCTGACATTTTTTTTTGGCTCAGGTCATGATCTCATGGTAGTGAGATTGAGCTCCCCTTGGGGCTCTGTGCTCAGCATGGAGTCTGCTTGAGATTTTCTTTCTCCCTCTCTCTGCCTCTCCTCCTGTACTCTCTCTCTAAAATAAATAAACAAATCTTAAAAACAAACAAAACAAAAAACAAAACAACAACAAAAAAACAAACAAAAAACAGGAGCACCTGATTTAGCCTTCAGCTAAAGTCATGATCCCAGGGTCCTGGGATCGAGCCCCGTATCCGGCTCTCTGTTCAGCAGGGAGCCTGTTCTCTCTCTCTCTCTCTCTGCCTGCCTCTCCGCCTATTGTGATCTGTCTTTCAAATAAATAAACTCTTAAAATCCAAAAAAGTCCTTTTTTTCCTGCATAAATTAGAAAAAAATCTATTGCTACAGTTCTTTCTACCTCTCAAAGAAGCATTAGTTAAAAAAAAAAAAAAAACTATTATGTGTCATGTTCTTTTATTTGGAACAGGTTTAAAGTGAGATTTATGATTCCCACTTAATTGAGGAGCTCAAGTAAGTTGAAAGACTCTCCACACTGTTAATAAGCAGCAAGGACAGAAAGTGAACCCAATCTTCTGAGTTTAAGTACCGAGCTATCTTAAATAAAGAAATGTGAAGTTAAATTTATACAGTTTTCGGAGTTGCCTGAGACTCCATCTAAAGCAGGTGTAACTGTGATGCTATCTATGATATATCAAAGCAGAAATACAGCAAAGAGCAAAAAAAGAAAATAATGACATTAATTATTTTAATTTACTTTAGGGTGTGCTTAACTTTATGCCAGCTACTATAATAAAGGTGTTTACACGTTATGTCATTTAGTCCTCACTACAGACTATTAGAATTATTTTTACATGGCACAATATTTTTTGCTTGTCTTAGTCATTGACCAGAGGACCACTGGCTTCTAAGTGGCAGTGGTGGGTCTCAGAGCAAGTATCCTGGAATCCAGAGCTTGCATTTTCTGATGAGTAACAAACAAAAATACAGAGGAACACATCTACTGCTTTTCTTCCTACATTATTTTCCTTTGGATATCTGATAATATTGTACTTTCTCACTGACACAGAACTGCCACCTGAATCACAAAAGAGTAATCACAAAAGCGTTTTCTCCCTCCATCTATATAGTCATGGAAATACACAGTTGATACATAGTATCAGTATGTATCTAGATAATCATTAAATATCAGTTTAGACAATATTTTTGATATATTGTAATGATCTCTGAATTCAATAATAATGCTAAACTCTCAAAGATACTGCTAATAATAATATAGACATCTTCATTGTTTTGCTACTTGAACTATTTCATTCTTTGATGATAAAATGATACAAGTTAGACTGAAACAAACAAAATTGTTTTGTAGGTGAAAACGGTAAATATAAGCAATTTCTTAGGCTTAGAACTGATAATATTATTTCCTAAAGTGTTCATGTTAACCTTGATTATCAGGTAGTACTTTCCTAATTGACCTCCACTAATATGTTAATGTTTTATGAAAGTTTTAATTTAAATGCTGGAGAGGTGTTTCCCACCCCACTGCCCACATACCCAAATTAGTATTAAAGCAGTTTAATGCAACTGATAAAACTAAAATCTTTGGTTTTGTTTTATATCATATTAAGAATTGGTTTTCTTTTCACAATAAATATTAATAATTATATATAATGGAGTTTTCATCTAATAATGCTGCAGCTGCATAAAAGGTGATAAACACGAGACTTCAAAATCCTAAATCTGAAAAAATACTAATTTCTTTCCTAATTAGATAATCAGTGGGGGTGCCTGGGTGGCTCAGTGGTTTAAAGCCTCTACCTTCGGTTCAGGTCATGATCCCAGGGTTCTGGGATCGGGCCTCACATCAGGCTTTCTGTTTCATGGGGAGCCTGCTTCCTTCTCTCTCTCTGCCTGCCTCTCTGCCTATTTGTAATTTCTGTCTGTCAAATAAATGAATAAAATCTTTAATTAGATAATCAGGCATCTACATAATTCCATATTTTTTAAATTCCCTTAAGACTTTTTAGATGGTAGAGATTTTATTGTGCTATATTTATATTCCACGTTTAATTCCAGTGTGAAAACATCAATCAATTGTACACTCTGAAATGTATTAATTATTTTTCCTTAGGTGTTAAGGATCCCATTGGCATGTGGAATCATATATATATATATACACACACACGTATATGTATATATATGAAATAAACTTTTCAAAATAGTAAATATATATTAAAATTAAATATCTGTAAAAAAAAGGAAAACACCAAACATTAGGATCCAACTGGGTTATACTCTTTGTGAAATCATATTATTGGAGGAATCAGTTATATATTTCATTCAATTTATTTGTAATAGGTAACTGGGGGAATATTAAATAATATATATTCAAATGGCATATATATTTTTAAAAGTAAGTCATTCATGTTGCATCACCACTCCACTTGACTAACATGGGGGCTTAAGTGGGTAGGAGAAGAATCCATGAAACAAGATGGGATAGGGAGGGAGACAAACCATAAGTGACTCTTAATCTCACGAAACAAACTGTGGGTTGCTGGGGGGAGGGGGGTTTGGGAGAAGGGGGGTAGGGTTATGGACATTGGGGAGGGTATGTGCTTTTGGGTAAATTGGAAGGGGAGATGAACCATGAGAGACTATGGACTCTGAAAAACAATCTGAGGGGTTTGAAGTGGCGGGGGGGTGGGAGGTTGGGGTACCAGGTGGTGGGTATTATAGAGGGCACAGTTTGCATGGAGCACTGGGTGTGGTGAAAAAATAATGAATACTGTTTTTCTGAAAATAAATAAATTGGAAAAAAAAAAAAGTAAGTCATTCATTTTTTTGGTGTATATTCACCATATAACTAAGGTTCCTAAGTTTTTTGTGGTAAGATTCCTATAACTTATAGTGAAAAGTTGTTGTTAGTGTTGTTTTAATTAATAGGCTAAATATTTAGAAAAGTTGATGTCTACAGAGAAATTTCATAGTGCAAAGAGATCCTTTTACTCACCAGCTCCTATATTTTTTCTATTATTAACATCTGGTCTTATTTTACTGTATCTGTTACAATTAATGAACTGAAAATGACACTTTATTGTTAATCGAAATCTATAATTTACATTAAGGTTCACTATTTGTGTTGTACAGCTCTACGGGTTTTGGTGAATGCATAATGTAATCTCTAAAAATCCCCTTGGTTTCCCCCATTTATTCCTCCTTTCATCTCTATGTACTTGACAAACACTAATCTTTTTAGTGTCTCAATAGTTTTGCCTTTTTCAGAATGTCATATGGTTGGAATCACACAGTATGCAGCTTTTTAACTTAACAATATGCATTTAAGGTTCCATCAAGCCTTTTTGTGGCTTGATAGTTCATTTAATGTATTTATGTGTATATATAAATATACATTATTTATATGCATATATCATATATATTCATTGTACTTTATCAATATTATGGTATTCATGTTAAAAGTATATATAATATATAAACATGTTATATAGTATAGAATATTATCATTTGTATAATTAAAATACATGAAACAAATATAAGTATTATATATTAAAATTTTGATCCATATATTATATTCATATTTATATTATATATGCATATATGCATTTATCATTAAGATATGATACTCCATCCATTCACCCATTAAAAGATATCTTGATTACTTCCAGTTTGAGGCAACTGTGAATAAAGCTGCTATAAATATTTGTGTGCAGCATTTGTTGTATTTGTGGACTTAAGTTTTCAACTCAAGTGGACAAATACCTAGATCATATGGTAAGAGCATGTTTGGTTTTTTAAGAAACTGCCAAACTGTCAACTATTTGTGGTCAGAGAGTTTGAAATGTTGAAGCACTGGATATTATAACAGTAGGATACATTTCTGACTGGTCTACATTTATGTTTTTAAAACCTGCATCTGTCAACCCAAAGTATGCTTTCTTATTTTTTTAGATCAGATAATAGTTCTCAGGAGACTTTCAACAATTATTAAGATGTGTTTAAATTTTGAACATTCAGAGTGCGAATCTACAATTGAATACGATTACCAGCAATAAATCAGGTCGACACTTACCTGCACAGATACAGAAAGTAATTCAATCTTCTTATATTCAGATTGCAAGAAAGTGTAATTCAGTCTTGAGATTTTAATTACTACAAGATCTCAAGTGTAAAGTATAATTCTTAATTATTTTTTTAACAGAATGCAAAAGTCACTATGTGACAGCAAATTTGAAGGGTTCTATTTTATGTTGAATTCAAATTTATGTCAAGTCCTTTAGAAACAAATCACCATTGTTATTGTCAGTTTGAGGGTGTATTTGTTTATTTATTTTAGCCATCCTAATATGCATGTATTAGTATCTAATTGTTACATATATTTGTAATTTCCAAATGAAAAATAATGTTTAACATCTTTTCTTTTTATTTTTTAAGATTTTATTTATTTGATAGAGAGAGAGAGAGATCAAAAGTAAGCAGAGAGGCAGGTTGGGGGAGGGAGTGGGCTCCCTGCTGAGCAGAGAGACTGATGCAGGGCTTGATCCCAGCACCCTGAGATCATGACCTGAGCTACAGGCAGAGGCTTAACCCACTGAGCCACCGAGGTGCCCTAGCATCTTTTCTTACACTGTTTGCCACCTATGTATCTCCTTGATTGAGGTGTCCATCACTACTCAATCTCTGTCCTTTTTCTTCAGCCACTTACACTACACTTTTCTTTTAGGAAGATACTCTTCCTCCCTTTTATAACCTTCTGGATGGAGTAATTCCATCTTTAATGTTCGAAGCATGCCTGGCATAGGGAACTAGGCGGTAGGCAAAGAATCAGGGACCATATATAACCCAACGCTGTCAACTATGACATTCTCATTGGAATTTATGTGAAAGAGAAGCTACCTTTCCATCAGACAGGAAACTAGGGAAAATGATGTCACAAGGTGCTGCAGACATATGAGAAAATATTTGCTGAGATGTATACTTCCTGCCTCTCAGGTAGAGTTGATGCAGAGGAGAACAGATGCAGGACATGGACAGTGGACACACTAGAATATTAGTAGAACCCCTGTATCCAGCTGTATTCTACTCATGCAATTTTAATTGTATATACCACTAAATTTCATATTTTTTGCTCAATCCAATCCACTAGATTTTTCTTTCAATTCTGAAAGCTGTTATTAACAGATATATTCAACCATAGGTATCATTAGAAGGCCTAAAATTTCTCTGCCAGTCAAGGTAGAACTTCCAGGAAGCTTCTCTCTTCCTATTCATCTAGCTATTCAAGCCAATGCTTATTTATTGAACATCTGCCATGTGTCAGATACTATTCAAGGGTTTGAGGACATACTGATGAAAAATTTAAAAAAAAGTCTCTGACTTCATGAAACGTCATTTTCATGGGGGAAAAATAAAAACATAAAAACAGACAGTATATGTCAATAGGTAAATAAACCAAAGACGAGTAAATCCCTTCTTTGGTGTAACCAGAGTTTTGTGGGAAAAACAAAACAAAACAAAACAAAACAAAAAACACCAAAGCTACCTGCCAATAAGAAATTCCACATAAAAAAAAAAATATTAACAGCATTACCACCAAATTCTGAATCCAGGAATGGAAAAGTGAGCCTATAGAGTGAGTTTAGAAAATCTCAGCTTTAAACACTAGTTGAACAAGCATGTCATGTTGTCCACAGAAGACACATTTGGAGAGCCACAGAACAAAACCACATAATAAATGAAGCATAGGGTGTAGCAGGAACCACCAAAAAAAGTGATTAAAAATGCATTCTCAGAAAGAACAGAAGACCCTTAATAAGGATAGCAATAGGTGGACACTGAGCCTTGCTAAAGGTATCTGTGTATACCTTGAAACTTAAGAAGATGCAAATATAATCAAAACAGAACTGTGGTGTTTGGTTCTTTGTGATGAGTTAGCACAATTCTCAATTATAAGAAGATCATAGAAATAGTTAAATATGTTCAATACCATCTGTGCTATTTAACTCTTTAGAAATCAGTCAGTCATTTATTCTCAATCTGTCACTGTTTTCCTACACCACTTTTATTATCATTATTAAAGACATCTGAAGGGATAGTTTTGAGTATGTGTTCATTCATTCCTTCATTCCTTCATTCGTCACATATTAACTGAGTGACTCTCTCAATTCTAGACTTGTCATAGATGATCTACAAGAAAGATGTCCCTACCCTCACTGAGATTATATCTTAGTAGTGAAGCCTGCCAAAAAAAAGAAGATATAAATTGATAGTCACACTTCTGGCAAAGTTTCAAATGCATACTTAAAATTGTTGTATTTTAAAAATTAAGCCAGAACACTTAGTGTACTTTGAAGAATGTATCAAAGGTATTTTATAAAGAGCATCCTGTGAGGAGGTGGTATATGAGAGCTGAATGGAATAAGGGAATGAGCCACGCACTGATCTGAGGAAGAGTATTATCAGTAGTCCAAAAATGGGAAATGTAAAGTTTCTTAGATAGGAATGCGCTTGCTGTGTTTTAGTGTCAATGAAAATAGACTTGAAGGCTGAGTGAGTAAGCATTTAGAAAAACTTCTAGGGGCGCCTGGGTGGCTCAGTGGCTTAAGCCTCTGCCTTGGACTCAGGTTATGATCCCAGGGTCCGGGGATTAAGCCCCGCATCAGGCTCTCTGCTTGGCAAGGAGTCTGCTTCCCTTCCTCTCTCTCTCTGCCTGCCTCTCTGCCTACTTGTTATCTCTGATTGTCAAATAAATAAAATCTTTAAAAAACAAAAAAAGAAAAAGAACTTCTAAAAGAGGATGGGCATTGATATGGGTTATTGATCAGATCACATGAAACCTTCTACATTGTGGCTAAGCCATTGTATTTTGTTTGAAGTATCAAAATACACTTGGGGTGTTTTAAGAGGGAGAGTAACATAATTTTGTATTTTATAAATTTTATTCTGATCTTTGAAATGGGTATGTAGTTAGGAAAATAAAAACCTAGGGTAAATAAATAAATTGGAAAAAAAAAAAACCTAGGGTAAGACTAGGTTTACATAAATTACCCCCACTAAAGATGAGTATATATGTGGAATATTTCCAGTCTTATCTTTAGTTTCTAAATTTATATATCCTCTGTTACATGTACTCTGATAAATTTAATTGTTCTCAGTCCTTTAAAATACCTACCAACTTAAGATGGTTACCAATTATAAATTATCCATGACAGTATTTTGCCTCATTTTTAATAAGTTTAATGATTATTGTACCTATCTAAAGACACTGTAAAATCCATTTGATATATAAAATCATATGATATCTAATCTGATAATTATTCAAGTCCACTAAGAGAAGATGGAGAATCCCATAGACATGTTTCATGTGTTAATAAGCGTTAGCCAAATTATTTTTCTCTGTGTGCTACAGTAGTAGAGATTATTTAAGTACATAATATGTAAATCATCAGGGAAGGAACATATGTCTATTTAAAAAATAGATAAAGGCAATAAGGCTAAATCTAAATGTAACAGTGATTCTTTTTGTTTCTTCATGAATTTGTGTCTTATTAAAGTGTGGATGAAAAGATTAATGCATAAAGCTTTTCTTTTTCCAAAAGAAATTTGTATTTCCAAAAGAATAAATTTTGTGACTACACTTAATTCTTGCTACTCTCATATCTGCTCTCTTACATTTTGCTAGCTTGCCCACCAATATTAAGATTTTGATAACTGCTTTGAGATGTTTGAACAGTGAGGTCTAATTAATCAGCAAAGTCAGGCTGCTCACCCTAGTGAGAGTTGACAGTAGACTATATTAAACACCTTTTCAGGGTTTTTATTGTGATGGTTTTAATAGGTGTTATTCCTACAGGATATCAAATCCCAAGCTCCAACATTTTTTTTTCATGTAGTTCATTCATTTTTTTCCTTTTGATCAGATTATTAAGTCTTCTATAACTTTCCCTCCTATTTTATGTGCCAGCACTTTTAACACATTTTAAAAGACACTATTGATGTGACTGCTCCCGAGTGTTCTATTCAACCGTAATTTTCATTTCCTTCTGGCATAAAGAGATAATTTTTAAGAACTTTCTTTTTCTAGACCCCTCAAAAGCTGTTACACCTTTGTCCCATAAAAATAAGAAAAATGAGAAACCTTTTTTTATTCATTTCCTCAATTATGATTATGTGAAACCATCCTTTCATTTATTTTTTTCTTACTCCTACTCCATTTTAGTTACAATGGATTAAAACATCCTTGTTGTAACTATAATAAACCATTAGTAGAATGTGTTTTTTTTAACAATTACAGTCACACATCATGAATTTTAAGCAAAATACCTCAATATTCTTAAATTCTTATCAAAAGCCAGATAGCTCAATTATTGATGTCACAGTGGATTTCCCCCCAAGGTAGACATTAGTGTTTTACTGAGGGCATGGGGCATGTGTGAGGAGGGGTGAGTAGCTATAGGCAAAAAGTCTCTCTTCAGGAAACAGTATGTACATTTTCTCAAAGCACACTTTGTCTTTTTTTTTTCTCCCAAACCCTAACATGCATGTATCAATCACTAACTAAAATTCGGACCCTCCATGTCTTGGCCACACAGACCGTTAAAGTGTTACTCTGGGCCCTTCATTTATTTTCCAAGTCATCAATCTTTGCCTCAATCATGTAAAGATAGCAGAATGTGAAAGGGAACTTTATGACAATGATAGAAACAGTATTGCTAGACAAACTTGGACCAAATTTTTGGAGAAAAAAGTCAAGAAAAAGAAAAATTTCCTCAATATCCTAATGTGCATAAGAAAAATCCTATATGAAAAAAAAAAACCTCACTCTTATTGATAGTCTTAAATTCTAAAACTCCAAGAAATAAGTTTTCTCAACTTTCATTACAATTTCCATACCTGTTAACTTAGATTCATAAGCAGACAAAATCTTAATGAATTCTGTCACTTTTATTTTTCAAAGATTTTCCCTATTTATTTATTTATTTATTCATTCATTCATGTATGAATGGGAGAGGGGCAGAGGGAGAAGGAGAGAGAGAATCTCAAGCAGTCTGTGAGCATGGAGCCTGATACAGGTCTAGATTTCATGACCCTGAGATCATGTCGTGAGCAGAAATCAAAATAAGATGCCCCATCTACTGAGCCAACCAGGGGCCCCAATTCTGTCACTTTTAAACTCACAGGACTTGGCAGCTTAGTATCAATCTAAGCACGAAATTACAGGTGTACAACATGAATATGATGATTTTTCCTTAACACAGTGAAGGATTCAAGAGGATCATTCTTAAATTGGCTCACAATTTAATTTGTGCAAGTGCTGAGAGCCAATTACTTAAAATATCTCTTTCTTCTTTTTTGCAGAATAAGAAAATTTGTTAAAACTTTATTTTAAATAATTCATGCAAAGAAATATTAACAGTGTTCAATTTATATAAAATTATTTTTAATTTTTTTTATTTATTTTTTAAAATCTTTTTCTTTTTTTTTTTCCAATTTATTTATTTTCAGAAAAACAGTATTCATTATTTTTTCACCACACCCAGTGCTCCATGCAAGCTGTGCCCTCTATAATACCCACCACCTGGTACCCCAACCTCCCACCCCCCCGCCACTTCAAACCCCTCAGATTGTTTTTCAGAGTCCATAGTCTCTCATGGTTCATCTCCCCTTCCAATTTACCCAAAAGCACATACCCTCCCCAATGTCCATAACCCTACCCCCCTTCTCCCAACCCCCTCCCCCCAGCAACCCACAGTTTGTTTCGTGAGATTAAGAGTCACTTATGGTTTGTCTCCTCTTAACATCTTAATTTTTTTCAGTGTTCCAAGATTCACTGTTTATGTACCACACCCAGTGCTCCATGCAATATGTGCCCTCTTTAATACACACCACCAGGCTCATCCATACCCCCAACCCTCTCCTCTCCAAAACCCTCAGTTTGTTCTTCAGATTCCGCAGTCACTCATGTTTTGTCTCCTCCTCCGATTTACCTCAATTCACTTTTCCTTTCCTTCTCCTAATATCCTCCATGTTATTCCTTATGCTCCATAAGTAAGTGAAACCCTAAGATAATTGACTTTCTCTGCTTGACCTATTACACGCAGCATAATCTCCCCTAATGCTGTCCGTGTTGATACAAAAGTTGGATATTCATCCTTTCTGAAGTAGGCACAGTATTCCATTGTTGACCATATTTTCTTTATCCATTCCTCTGTTGAAGGGCATCTTGGCTCTTTCCACAGTTTGGCGACCGTGGCCATTGCTGCTATAAACACTGGAGTACAGATGGCCCTTCTTTTCACTACATCTGTATCTCTGGGGTAAATACCCAGTAGTGCAATTGCATGGTCATAGGGTAGATTTATTTTTAATTTCTTAAGGAATCTGCACACTGTTTTCCGAAGTGGCTGCACCAGCTTGCATTCCCAACAATAGTGTAAGAGGGTTCCCCCTTCTCCACATCCTCTCCAACACTTGTTGTTTCCTGTCCTGTTAATTGTGGCCATTCTTACTGGGATAAGGTGATATCTCAGTGTGGTTTTGTTCAGAATTTCCCTGATGGCTAAAGATAATGAACATATTTTCGTGTGTTTGTTAGCCATTTGTATGTTTTCTTTGGAGAAGTGTTGGTTTATGTCTTCTGCCCATTTTTTGACATGATTATCTGGTTTTTTGGGTGTTGAGTTTGAGGAGTTCATTATAGATCTTGGGTATCAGCCCTTTGTAGTGTCATTTGTGAATATATTCTCCCATTCTGTGGGTTGCTTCTTTGTTCTGTTGACTGTTTCCTTTGTTGTGCGGAAGCTTTTGATCTTGATGAAGTTCCAAAAGTTCATTTTTGCTTTTGTTTCCTTTGCCCTTGGAGATGTGCCTTGAAGGAAGTTGCTGTGGCTGATGTCAAACAGGTTACTGCTTATGTTATCCTCTAGGATTTTGATATATTCCTGCCTCACATTGAGGTATTTCATCCATTTTGAGTTTGTATATGGTGAGAGAGTGGTTGAGTATCATTCTTCTGTCCAGCACCATGTATTGAAGTGACTGTCTTTTTCCCACTGGGTATTTTTTCCTGCTTTGTCAAAGATTATTTGACCATAGAGTTGAGGGTCCATATCTGGGTTCTCTACTGTGCTCTACTGGTCTATGTGTCTGTTTTTGTGCCAGTACCATGCTGTCTTGGTGATCATAGCTTTGTAGTAAAACTTGAAATCAGGCAACGTGATACACCCAGCTTTGTTTTCCTTTTTCAATATTTCCTTAGTGATTCACGCTCTTTTCTAATTACAAACAAATTACTAGAACTCATACAGCAAGTATGTGGCAGGATACAGTAATGTGACAGGACACAAAATCAATGCACAGAAATCATTTGCTTTCGTATACACTAACAATGAAAATATAGAAAGGGAAATTAGAGAATTGATTCCATTTACTATAGCACCAAAAACTATAAGATACCTTGGAATAAAGCTAATGAAAGAGGTAAAGGATCTGTACTCGAGGAACTACAGAACACTCATGAAAGAAATTGAAGAAGACACAAAAGATGGAAAAGCGTTGCATACTCATGGATTGGAAAAATAAATATTGTTAATAAATAAAAATTTATTTATTGTTAATAAATAAAAAAAAATTGTTAAAATGTCTATAATGTCCAGAGCAATCTATACTTTCAATGCCATCCCAATCAAAATTCCACCAGCATTTTTAAATATTTTTTTAAGATTTTTATTTATTTGTTTGTTTATCTATCAGAGATAGAGAGTACAAGCAAGGGGAGCAGTAGGCAAAGGGAGGAGCAGGATCCCTGCTGGGCAGGGAATCCAATATGGGACTCCATACCAGGACCCAGGGATCTTGACCTGAGCAGAAGGCGAACACTTAACCGACTGAGCCACCCAGGCTTTCCTAAAGTTCTTTTTATTTTAAAGAGCTGAGGGCATGTTTAGTATTCACAGAAACTTGGACCAGTGAAGGATGACTATATGTTTGTCTTAGAAAACCAAAGACCACAAAAAATCCCGTGAATTACACACACATTTTCACCCCATAAAAAAAATAATGACTTGAGTATTAATACCAATGTTAACATACCTGCTCATTTAATTTGATATTTCATGTTAAAAATCACTGGATCCTCAGCCAGTCAAGTATTGAGATGTATCAGTATACATGGATGGCAGTCTTTGAAAAAGATGTGAGACACTGAGGATGTATGGGTGGGTAAGAATGAAAGGCATAACCTTTACCACTGATGTTCAAAAGGAGAACACCCTGATGAAGTGGATTAGTAGTGTCCTGGTTGAGATTTACTGACTGTAGAGGACTCTGGACCTTTAAAACATAACCAAGCAGAAGAGGAGGAATGGAGAGGTTTGTGAGAGAGGCTTTCTTTTTTGATCCAGAATGTGGCTGAGACGGAAAGTTTCCAGGGAACCTGCGTTTGGACAATGTTTTAACCTGTGATGTTGCCACATGAACTCTGAAATTAGAGCCCAACATGTGCAGACCTGAGATAAGTTCAAAGAATCCAAATTCCAAACTCCTGAGTGAGTGTCAAAGACAGAGATTCTGTGATAGAAGAGTAGAAAAAAAGACTTGAGTGTCTTGAGGAGAACATGTGCTTAAGTGGCCCAAGAAAATGACAAGAAACCAGCCAAGCCATACCCTACGAATGCTCACTGATACTGTTAATGATAACTACCTTTTTCTTTTTTATTCCTAGCGGTCAGTGACAAGAGGAAGTAATGAGACTATGCTGATCGAGGATAGGAAAAAATCACAAGAGTAGAATGACAAAAACAAAGGAGTTCAGGTTAAGCACTTTCATATGAAGATACATCCTTGAAACAGCTAAAGGCTCTAGCTCAAATTGATCCACTCACTTTAATTTGATTGGAAATAAGGATGGAATAGAGACTGCTTTCTATTAATTTAACAGTTTGTTCCTTCAGACCTTTTCTTAAGAAGAGGGTCAGGAAATTGGGTTATAAATGGGGTTGATGCCTTTGCCTCGTCCAAAAGACACAGTGTAATAACTTTTTTTGTTCCTTGTCAGGGCCCCTGGTTTCAAGTCTCAGAGAACAGTGGAATCCTTTGGGCTGGGAGGCGAGGAGGACTGGAAGGGGAGGTGGTCTGGGGAGGATAGGGTGACAGAGGCTTTGTGTAACAAAATGTTTTCTGTATCCACAAGTAAATTTTCTAAATATTTAAGATAACCTGGAGTCAAATAGAGTAAGCTTCTTCTCCCTATTGTTTGCTCTATCATGTCTGGTTGTCCAAGTAAGATATTTATTTGTTTGTTTGTTTGTTGTGGTGTTCTGATGTTCAAATAATTAGAATTACATAGAAAGGGCATGGCATAATATTTCTTTCATATATTTATTGATATATGGAGATGAAACTCACTTCCATGCCTGCTACTTCCTGTGGAGGTAGACACAGCCCTGACAAATTTATACAGGAGTTGGTGTGCGTGTTTACCGTGGAACTAATGAACAAAACTGTTGCTATGCTGTACACTAGCTGTTTCTGAGCTATGGAGATTGTGCCAATGTGTCATGTAAATGTTTCCACTTGTTAAAATTTTTAAAGGCCAAAACATGTGCTGTATTATTCAAGCATATTTTTCCCCGGGATTTGAAAGTAATTTTGACATAAATTTAATTAAACCCCCAAATCCTACTCTTATGTTTTGTAGACTGTCATCACAGCTAAATGCCATAGTTATTATTCTGAATACTGGAAAATACATCCTATACCAACCTACAGGTTCCTTTGTGTTTCACTAAAAGTGCAGTAGATGCAAACCTATCAGTGTTCTTTGAGTGAAAATTAAACAATAGTCATTTTTTCCAATATAATTAATTTAGGCACATGTGTTCATTTTGGAAATATGTTAATGTGGGGATACATAAAAGAAATGATGAGTTTTGATAAGGCATAAAAACTCCGCCTCAAAGCTAGAGTTCTAGAGTTAATAGTCTATGCTTCTTTGGGAGCAGATAAAGGTCTAATGACAAGAGATAAAATGTCAATAAATAGCCCCAAATGTCTTTGTCCTTCTTGGAATATTCCCTTAGTCAAAATACGCCATGTACTACATATGCAACATTAGGTTCTCTGGGTTTTTATAGGCATCCATTAAGCTCAGGGTATACTATATTACTACACCTTACTTGATATCGTCACTTTTCTGAAAGTAGAGTGAATGGCCAATATCTTCTAGGTTGTGAGAGCGAACTTGGGCTGAAGATGTAAATGCTTATAAAGAAACACTGTCTGCCAATTAGAACCATATGCAGTACCTTCGGAAGCTGCAGGAGTTAACATACAGGATGAGAAGGCAAAATGAGCTCTCCATACATTCCTTTTGAGTTCAAACTTCTCTATCATTGTTTTTTTTTTTTTTTATTTGATTCTTATTTCTTGCTGAATACATTTCTCAGGGACCCCTGATCTCTCTTTTAACTTGGACTGCATACTGAATAAACTGCCAAGGGGGGGGGACCTAAATGACCATAGACAATTGAATGTAATGTTGTAATGTGGCACATATACACTATAAGGGGGAAAAAAATGTTTCACTTAACAAAAGGCAAATGGTATTGTTTTGACACAGAATAATTTCATGTACTTGAATATTAGGTATACATGTTAATCTAACCTCATGAGTCCAGAAATGATGGAAATCGCCATTGGTCATTAATTGATTTCTCTAGCTACTCATCCCACCCAGGTAGCAAAAGTAACAACTTTATCATCTACATTTTGGACACAGCTTTAAGAGTGGGTCTGACACAGGATTACATGTCAATATATAATCACTGTGAATGGCTAAAAATATCATATTTGCTCATACATACCAATCCATGTTGTGTGTGTGTGTGTGTGTGTGTGTGTATTTCATTTCTACAGATATTTTATATTATTATTATCTGAAGTCTTTTTTATCTGAAGTCTTTTGACAGGTATATAACATTTTGAGCATTTATAAAAATCAAGCACATGTGATATTGTTCCTTTCAATTAATTACACTAATGATCAATTAAATTCATCAAATGCTCATGCATCTTTCTGAATTTTTAGTAACACTTTCATCTTCTTTTAGGAAAAAAATTTCAAAAATGAATTTAATGTCAACAACCCCAGAAATATCCACATTAAATTAGTCTATATTCCATCATTATTGGCATCTTGAATGGTTAAATTGAATATGTTCAAATGTAGAAACATTATGTAGAAAATTTTGAGCTGCCTCAAATTTTCAAATGATTTGCTTAGCTAAACAAAGCAGTTTCCACCATCAAAAACACTGACTTACAGAATTAATAATAAAGTGATCTTATGTTAGATATGCTTCAAGGTAATTTCCCACCCACACTCTATTTCAGAGAATTACTTTCCAATTGTCCCTCTTTTTTTCCAAAAATATAGATTTCCAAAAATAAAGATATAGATGATATAGATAGATACAGTTGTAAATATCTTGTTTTCATGCCCATCACAGTGACTGCTAATTGATCAGAGAGGTAGAGAGTCATTGAAATAAAATAGCTATTATAGGCCTATATCCTTTCCAAAGATCATGGAAAGGTATGACTTGGCTAACTAGTTTAAACAGATTTCATTACTGGAAATTTTGACCAAGAGTCACAGATGTAAAATGAATGTTAGCATAAGGAAGTTAAGCCAAAATATGTGATACAATTTCCAGAATGTAGAAGTGGTCGGGAAATTCATTCTCTCCTATATGCAAGCTGAGGAAAAAGATACCCACCAGGAGATTTCTGGATACTAGAGGAGGTATACAAAAAAGAGAAGAGATAACATAATCATTCTGCCCCTGAAATATATGGAAAATATGACTTTGGACTCTTATGTATAATTTTTTCCTGGGTGAAAAAAATCCTGATTAAACCTAATTTTTCATCTGTTCAATGCCTTAATCTTAAGAAGCTGATTATATTTGTAGAAAAGTACACAACCACAAAAGACTACTCTCTTTAAATTTATGAGCAGAGATATTCAGTTCTTCAAAACTACTGGAAATCCTACCATATTTCTTTAATTTTTTCTCCTGTTGTCTTTGTTTATTTTTTTCACGAACTCTTTGTTCATTTTTCTCAAATCTCCAAAACCTTTTCCTCTGTCACTTTCAACCGATACTTCATTTCTTATTTCATATAAAAATATATTAAATATATTTGAAATAGTGAAATATATAAGACATAATGCATTCTTATCTGGTTGCATCTGTACATTTGAATGTATGTGCATATACACATATGCAACCAAATAAGAACAACTTTTACATCATAGAATAGGTCCATCTACCACAACCTAGAAGTACTTAGTTTTCCAATCCTTGTCTATTTAATGGATGAAGAATCCAAGCTCTCATCTAAAGTCAAATATAACCCTTGTCCATTGGAGCCCATTCTCTCTGGCCTATTCAATGCTTCTGTTGTGACAGCTACCTCCACTTTCTCTTGCCCTATGAAATTTCTCCCTTTCTGTTCCCTTATTCCCATCCACATGTCTCTCTCTCCTGATCACTATATGTATCTGCTCCTCTTTAGAGCTTTCTGGAAAGTGCTATGCTATCTTACTTCCTCGGCTCCTATTTTCTTTTACAGACTCTCTTAACCAAGTTAACTAAATCAATGGTCATTTCCTAATTTCCATCATACCTGATTTCACCAACATTAATTCAGCTAATTATTCTGTCTTCCATGAAACACTTTCTTAATTAGTTTCTATATATCTACACTCTCCTGATTTCCCACCCCATCATTGCAGACTATGTATATGTCTGGTTTACTTATCTTTCTCCATCTCCTGATCCCTGAAGGTTGAAGTACAACAGACTTCCATCCCTGTACTCTTTGCTTCCTAATGTGCACTCCGTCTCTAGTTTATCTCAACTACAGAGTCCTTTACCTTGCCTCTTTATTAGTATACTAATAAATCCTATATGTACACATCTTCCTCCAAATTTTCCTTTAATTTCCTGACTCATATTCCACCAAATAAATGGCATTTTCCTTGCTTTTCTAAAAGGGATTTAAATTTAACTAACCTTAAATGCATATATATGTGTATACATTTTCCCCTCACATCCACTTTCAAAAGTGTGAGTCCCCCAGTGTTTCACATTTCCATAAATGACTCCTCAAATTTTCTTTTTTTAGGTGATCTTGTTTTTTCTTAATTACCATAAACTCCATCCCCACTTCACAGAAAAATATGTCAGATAGCCAGACAACTTTGTACTTCCAATGGCACTACGGTCATCTTGATTCAAACTACCCTCATCTCTCTTACTTTTGGGTAACTACAACTAGATATTAATTGCTCACTTAATTTATGCCTTACCTTTCTGTACTAATGAATTCTCATCCAACATCTCTTTACCTGTCATCAAGAGGAAAAAAAATACTGACAAAATGTAATCACAATTCATGCCTAGATTTTGGTGGGAGACTTTTAGAGAGACATTCTACAAATCACTGGAAATTCATATATTGATGAAAGAAACATACAGAAACAAGTCTTTAAAGTGATTATCACATAGAGGAACACATGAAATGCTTCACATCTGTCTGAGTACACACCACCCTCTATTGTAACCATGAGGTTGCTAAGTAATTTATAGGCAGATGATGGTGTGTCATGAACTAAAAACAAACTGCACATTACCTGCATTAAATTAATTAAATTAATTTAATTAATTGAAATTCCTTATACTTTCCTTAACCAGTTATCAAAAGAGCAACACCATTAATTACCTATGCCTTACATTGTGCTGGAAAATGCCAAATCTCCTTTCTTCAATATGATTCCCTCCAAATATTTTTTTCACGTAATTATCTAGATGATAACATTAGGCAAAGCTTCTCACTTTCCCATCTGGTTTAAAATTTTTATTATTAATAGGTTTTTAAATGCCCTCTACAGTACCTAAAGACACCCCTCAGAAAGGATTTTATTTATTTATCTTTTTTAATTGATTTATCTATTTATTTATGAGAGAGAGAGAGTATGCAGGGGAGGGACAAAGGGAGAGGGAAAGAAAGAATCTTAACCAGACTCCACGTCCAGTGCAAAGCATAATACAGGGCTCAATCTTATGACCCTGAGACCATGACCTGAGCAAAAATCAGGAGTTGAACACTTAGCTGGCTGAGCCACCCAGACACCACCCACTCGGAAAGGATTTTAAAAGTGAAATATAAATCAGTCTAATAGAGAAAAATTTTCAGTTGCACTTTCTAGAACAGTTTATCCCCAATTACATATGCTGAATGTAATCAATGGAAAGTTTTCCATCATCCTATTTTACACAGAAATATTAAAGAGAAAAGTTTTAACGCATTAAAAAAAAATGGTTGTAAAAAATGTTCTTCACTTGGTATGGTACAGAAATGTCACATTCTGCATTTGAAAATCCGATACTGAGAAAATAAACATTATAAATGAAGGTGCCAGTGACTGGTAATGACTGATAAAATATTTCAACAGTCTCAAGATAGAAGAAAAATTATTTGAACTAATAAAAGGTTAAAAAATGTTCTCATTTTTTGTCATTATTGAATATTGTGCTTATAGCTACTAATGGAATGTTCATATAATCATAGAAAACATGCTCTTATCTGGTTGCATCTGTACATTTGAATGTATGTGCATATATACATATGCAACCAGATAAGAACAACTTTTACATCATAAAATAGGTCCATCTACCTGCACCTGAAAGTGCTTAGTTTAACACTAAAATGTTAAACTAAAATATTTATTCTATAGCTTGAAACTGAAGAAAAATTATATCACATGAAAATATATAAAAACAAGAATATCCATGTTTTTTAACGTTAAATTAAATTCTTATAACAGGAAACAAAAGGGAAATTTTGGTAAAAATTAAATGCATCAAGAAATGCACTTAATTTCTAAAGTTTTGGTTTTGAAGAGGGGAGTAAAATAACATTGTCACCTTTCTAATAGATATTCTATTTATAGCATAAGATAAGCAAAACCAGCCTAAACAAAATCTATGAGGAAGGTTATTATAAGATAGCTCTTCAAATGACAACCAAGAAATTAATAATAAATATATTTCTAAACTCAAGTTAGTTATTTTTTCTTTAAGTAGTCTTACCTACAATCAGAAATTTACTACCTTAATTAACCTGTTATAACCTGGCAAATTCAATAATGTAGTAATTCAACCAGAGTCTTTTGATGCAAGATTATAAACTAATATAAGCCTAAAAGAAAATATATGTGGCTTTTGGGTAAATTGGAAGGGGAGATGAACTATGAGAGACTATGGACTCTGAAAAACAATCTGAGGGGCTTGAAGTGGCGGGGGTTGGGAGGTTGGGGTACCAGGTGGTGGGTATTATAGAGGGCACGGCTTGCATGGAGCACTGGGTGTGGTGAAAAAATAATGAATACTGTTTTTCTGAAAATAAATAAATAGGAAAAAATAAAATAAAATAAAATACTAAGAAAATATATGTGGCTTCACAGATTCAAATTTGAGAATTTATTGCAATTAAATGTTCACAGTTATTGTATAAAGTTACAGTCTTAAATAATTATTATCTGTTACTATGTTCTTCAGTTGGTTAAGAACTATATCAAGTGTGTTACTTAATCAATCTTCAAAATACCACAGTGAGCAAAAATGTTTCTAAATAATGTCACATGTTCATGGAAATCACTATTAAAAGTAAAGTTTTAAAAATCTTAGGCAAGTAAGATATCATGGCATATATTTCAGCAGAATATTTGGAGCATACATGCACTAAAGAAGACAGAACCCCTTGTGTTTGCTATGCAAGTGTTTTGCCGGCCATTTTTAAAGTCTTAATCTCACCTTCTTTATAGTATACTGGCTTGTTACTATGATAGAACAATAAAAAACACTAATAATAATAAACACTGTGTCAGTGTTTTGAAATAAATAATAATCAAATTACTATTATTATCACCTGTATTCTCTCTCTTTCTTTCTGGTAATATTTTTTAATGTATTTTTTAAGTAGTCAATATCCAAATCTATTTCTTTTAGATCATTTTCATATTATATGTAAAACCTCATTTATCCACTATCTATAAAACTATTTAAAAATAAATTTTTAAATATAAAAATCCCATATAATACATAATGTCTACAGAGTCCTTTATAGAATTTTCAAAAATCAGAGGAGAAATAAACATTTGGTATTATTTTAATAACAAATGGTAACTTTCTGAGTGTACACATTACAATGATTTCTTATTTATTTATTTATTTATTTGACAGAGAGAGATCACAAGTAGGCAGAGAGGCAAGCAGAGAGAGAGAGAGGAGGAAGCAGGCTCCCCGCTGAGCAGAGAGCCCGACGTGGGACTTGATCCCAGGACCCTGAGATCATGACCCCAGCCAAAGGCAGTGGCTTAACCCGCTGAGCCACCCAGGCGCCAATGATTTCTACAGATATAATGAGCAATGCACAGAATTCTATATTTCACATTTTGATTAGAGCGGCAACAAAATTATATTAACTTTAATTAAATGTTAAATGTGAGATAAGTTTTGAAAGTGAAACTCAGCTCAGTCAATTTCATAACACCAAATTCAGAAAGTTTTATTGTAAATCTACCCCAGTTCCGGGGATTAATCAAATTGGTTTGATGTTGTCTGTGCTGAGGGCATTCAAGAGATCTAGAGCATCTGTGTGTATGTTATGGTCTTAAGGAGAGCACATTTGTAGTTGTCCAATTCATTCATTTCACTACCATCCTACAGTTTCACTTGGCTAATACTGCCCAAATCCCAAAACAAAGCAAACAAACACATATCTAGGTGTTACTTTCAGTTTAAATATTTATCAAGGTTACTATTTTTCATGAAATGGATAAAAGACAAACATAAAATAGAAACTGTACAAAGCCTTCCTTCAAAAAAAGAAAAGGTAAATTAAAATCCCATGTGTTTTAACAAAATAATTAAAATGGCATTGTATCATTGGCAGCCTAGTTTTCTAGCTCAAGTCCTGTCTTTAAAAAAAAAAAAAAATCAGGTAAAGGAACCAATTAAAAAATGGAATATGAATGTCTCTCCAGATCATACCAAAGAAAAAGAACACAATGTCAGATCTCATTCAAATAGTGCACACATAGCCATAAAAACCATATTTCCCAAGTTGTTATTGTTTGTGATGCACATTTAAGTGCACAGAACATTTGCTTTTATGGCAGTTTTATTCTCAGCACAGTAAATGGCAAAAGGGTTTCTGTTCAATTGACTTTCTCATAAAAGGTTTAATTCCTTACTCATTTTGGCATAAGTTATATCTTGAGTTTCTTACTCTATCTTATATCTATTGTCTGAGTAAATCAATTCTGCTGTGTAAGACAGACAGACCCGGGGTAAGGGTAAGAGAAAATTATACTTGTTATTAGTGACATGAATTGCAGAAGCAAGAAGCCCTTTGGGGGTAGAGTGGGGATGGGAAATGACTTTAAGCCAAAACTGCTATCACAAGGAACAGCTAGGCCCTACACAAAAATAGAATGTTTTATGCTATGTGATGGGGTTCAGTATAGTTCACCTCAGAATGTGTCACTTTGGCATGAGGGTTATTTCCAGACAATCTTATTTGAAGACAACAAAAGCCCGACAGACCCACGAAGACCATTTTGGTTCCCTCCTCCCCACAGCTGCGTAAAAGAACTGAGATAGGGGGCCTGTATCAGTAGTATTTATTACAGAAATTTTTTTGTTTGTTTTTGTTGTTTGGTAACATAAAGAAAACTTCTCAGCAAGACATGGCAAACATTTGTTTACCAAACTTCTGCTCTTCCATCTCCCAGTGTCTTCTCCAGTTTGAAGTCCCAGACCCTTACCCTCTTCTTACTTCAGGATGCATATAAACCTCAGTTCCCTGTCAATGAGTCTCATTTTCTTATGGGTCCCCATGTATATGTAATTGAATTTATTTTTCTCCTCTTACCTGTCTCATGTCAATTTGATTATTAGGCCAGCCAGAAGAAAAAAAATATAGAAAAACTTTTTTCCTCCCCAACATATGCCAAGTATCATCTTAAAGTTTTTCGTGTCATTAAAAAATACTGTAATATTCTATATCCGATTATAGTCAGTTTCTTTGTAATCACAGAAATGTGAATAAAAATAAATTTAAAGATGCTATATTCTTAGATATGTTTTATTTATGGTTCCACATATCTTAAATCACTTAAGAAATTTCTTAGTGAATCATTGTCTCTAGTTAAGAGTTAGTAATAACAAGTGCTAAGCATACTACTGAGGTGTTTAAATATTTAACACATACAGTAGAAGGGAGAGAAATAGATACAGTTATAGGTATAGATATATGCATAGATATAAAGATGCAAAAGTAAATATAGATATAAATCTCCCTAACTTGAACTCTAATCTTGATTTTAATATAATCAATAAACATGATTATACAGATATAAATCACTTTAATAAGTTTAATATAAATGACAAACATTAACCTGATAAATTTGATACGTAAAATAAGACTTAACCTTAAAGTTGAAATAATTAATGAATAATGTAAACTGTACTTTCTTTAAAATTATCTTAAGTATTTGCTCAAAATTTTCAGTAGTTTTTCGTATTAAACTCTTTTTATTTTGTGATAACTGTAGAGGCATATGAGGTTGTAAGAAATAATAGAGATTCTATGTACTCTTTACCCAGTTTCTACCAATAGTAAGATTTTGAAAACTTTAGTACAGTATCATAACCAGGATATCATCTTTAACACTACCCACTGATCTTACTCAGATTTCCTGTTTTATATGTAACCATTTGTGTGTGGATATGAGTTTAATGTAATGTAACACATGAGTAGGTCCCTATATTTAACACCATAGCCACGAAGACATAGAGAAGATCTCTCAGTATTTTAAAAAATTAATTTTAAAACACTGGTAATCTTTTATAGCAGATGTTAACAAACTTTTTATGGGAAGATCCAGACAAAATGTTTTTTATACTTTGCAGACCATACTATCTCTGTTATAAATACTCAAATCTCCTTTCATTTTGCAAAAACATCCAAAGGAAATTCCTAAATAAATGGCTGTGACTCTCTTCCAATAACACATTGTTTTAAAAACAGTGGACTGTAACCTGAGTTTGGCCATTAGTTGCTTGTTTGTTGACTCTTATTCTAAGGTTTACATAATTACCTTTTATTAGAGCTAAAAAAATTTTTTTTGGGGGGAGGAAAACTCATTCCTGTTATTTAGTTTGTTTTGATTTTTTTCTATTAAAAATCTAATTAAACATAGGTTTTTAGCAGTTCTTGAACTTAATATTTTAATTTGCTTCTTCCTTTGGGCCATTATATAATTGCAGACATTCTGTGGAAAATAAAGTTCATAATCACAAGGATTAATTTGGGCCATGACAACCAACCATGTCAGGCGTTTAGCAGTCATGAATCTTGTTTTGCACCTTAAACTTGGTCTACTGCACACCAGTAAGACAAGTAACTTATTGTTTGGTTATACATCACTTAGTTCCTTTCTGCTGAAATAAATTCCTTTTGTGAGGTATACATGTGTTAGGCAAAATCCCAAAATAAATAATCCAAAGACACAAATTCTGAGACCCGAGTAATGCATAAACCCTTGGTAATTAACCCAGATAATATAAATGAATTTTTTTAAAGATTTTGTTTATTTATTTGACAGACAGAGATCACAAGTAGGCAGAGAGGCAGGCAGAGAGAGAGAAGGGAAGCAGGCTCCCTGGTGAGGGGAGGGGCCTTGATCCCAGGACCCTGGGATCATGACCTGAGCCGAAGGTAGAGGCTTTAACCCACTGAGCCACCCGGGTGCCCCTATAAATGAAATTTTTTAATACTAGGTGTAATTAGTTAAAGAAGCATTTTGATTTATATATGATGACAAAGTCTTTTGAAAAAAATCAATAAATTTGATAAATTTAAGTCTGAAAGACAAAAGTTTTTCAAACCATTGTTTTGTGAACTCATAGGGCAGAAAAGATTCCTAGCTATATTCAGTTCATCTATGTCATGCTGATATACACATTGATTTGTATTATGCCTAAGTATCCAGCAATAAAGTTGAACATTAGAATATACCAAATGTTGTTTTTTTTTTTTCTCACATGATATCTAATATCATATGTTTTCACATAACTGATTGCTGGGTGTCAGTTGGACAAAACCTCATTTTGAGAATGTATCTAAATTATCTTAATAGAATATTATGTATATAGTTGTATGATGTCATGGATCAATGGCACAGCAATATTGTTACTGTACCATCTTAGGTCGAAATGACAGAATAAATACACACACACACACACACACACACACACTCTTCCATGAGTTCTAAAGCACATTTCTAATAGAATTAATTTTAATTAATTGTAAAATAGATTTGATAGAAGAAGAGAATAAATTGAACTTGAAATCAAATCATATGCTATTCTTTCTATACAAGAAGAGAACCTGATATCATAAAATACTCTGTGCATGAATTCAAGGTGCACCTAGTTCACTGTTGTAAAGAAACGATTAACACTTTACTTCAAATATATCAATGGGCTTCTAGTAGCCACACTGACTACAGAGTATGTCACCTTATATCATCTGAAAAGCTCTGTATATAACTTTATTATCACCTTGGAAATAATATTTTATTTATTCTACCATGTTTGAGAAAGGAAAGTTTTTAGCCATTTTACTTAATATCAGAAAAGTCTTAAGTGTAAATAAACTTGAGGAAAGTTATGAAAAAATGGGATGGGAACCAAGTGAAGATTAGAAATCAGGTTGATCACTATCCTATTTGAATGTTCTGTATATTTAACATCTCAGAATTTCAGTCATAGTTTTGACTATGAATAAGCAAGTATTTTCTCCAGTAGAAACAAATAAAGAGAGGCTCATGGGTGGCTCAGTGGGTTAGGCCTCTGCCTTCGGCTCAGGTCATGATCCCAGGGTCCTAGGATTGAGCCCCACATCGGGCTCTCTGCTTGGCGGGGAGCCTGCTTCCTCCTCTCTCTCTCTCTGCCTGCCTCTCTGCCTACTTGTGATCTCTCTGTCAGATAAATAAATAAAATCTTTTAAAAAAAAAAGAAACAAATAAAGACAAAATAGGCTTATGAATAAATAACATTAGAAATGTTCTATGATTTATGTACTTATATAGCACATTAAAATAATTTCTAAAATTACTTATTCAGCAATACTTTTTCATAAACCATAAACAGTGGTTTTGGGTACCATGAAAATAAATACCAATATTTTTAGGTTTTAGGTTGTTGTAATCTCACATTTACTATGTAAATTTAGCAGAATTCCTCAGAGTTATTTCAATGGACATTTACGGGTTCCATCTAACCCAAATTATGTGGTGCAAACTGAAACCCATCGTTTTTAATCAGGAAGAAATGAGATGTTATCCCAGCATGGCTTGGCATTCACTATTCACTCAATTCCACTCCAGGTGCTTTTCACTGGGTAGATTTGGCCTGTTGGCTGAATTGGCCTCCCTGTGTCCTAAGATAACTGCCATGATTGGGAAGCCATATGGTGCAATGCTGTAAGCTATATTAAATTTGAGTCATATTTTGGCCAACTTTGTACTCATAATTGAGATTCAGAATTGTGTCCATGTACATTTCTATATACTTACTGCTTATTGATGTAATTAAACTCACATTTTTTTCTTTCTCTTTTTAAATACTTGCTGATATGAAATCATGCTTCAGTTTAAACTTAAAGGCAGTAGTTGAGAGAAGGAAAGGAATAGAAGGTGACACTTTAGGTTCACCCCGTATTTACCTTTAAAGAAGCAGTCTTCGTTGTGAACAATGGTAATCTTTTGCTTTTTCAGGCAAGCAGCTCTATGGACCTCACAGTGGTTTTCATAAAATTCTCCATCAGATCCACACACAGGTTTATAGTGTCTCTTGCAAATGTCCATACAGGCACATTCTGGTTGCCCTGTCTCTCTGCTGATGACGCAGTGCCTTCCCAAACCACAGTATTTATTCTCACAAGACCCCAGAATGCCATCCTGAATCAGGAATCCTGAAGACAAGGAAGAGGAAAATCATTTGCATTCATATGTTTAAATATGTGCATGTCAAAATATGAAATAAGGAAAAGTCTATGAGAAATATAGTATAATCAGGGTTCAGTTGTTCTCAGTACAAAAGAGACTTGTATTAGACAGGTAGATGACCTTTTGAAAACACTCTCAATAGTCTTTCCCTCCTACCGTGCTGTGGTGGAGCTCTTTTCTCCCTTTTCAATGAGTAGTGTGGTCCTTAAGAACATGATCTCCAAAATTCTACTGCCTGAGTTCAAATACTGATTCTACCATTTATTAGCTATATGTCTTTAGACAAATTACTTCTTCGTGCCAAGTTGTCCCATCTGTTACTGATGGTAATAGTATGGACTCCCTCCTAAAGTCGTACAAAATATTACATGTAAGAATCCACAGGAATCACTTCCCTGTCATATAGTGAATGTTAAGTAAATGTCAACTTTTACATTAATAGTAGGAAAAATGATATGTATGTATATAAAGCAAGAAATAAGAATGGGAAATAATTGTGCCTTGAAAACTCCTTGGTGGGTTCTGGTAGCTGATCTTTTCTTGTTTGACCTTTGCCACTGGACAATCACAAATACATTTCTTAACTAAATGAATAAATCATGAAGAATTCGATTTTATTGCTACATATCAGTTTAACAATCTCCATTGGCATCAGAAAAGAGTAAGTAGATCCAGCAGTCTTGTACTAAAACCAAACTAATCAGCTTGAATCACCACACTTTTAAGACAGATTTGGCTTTTCTCCTTTGAGAATTTATCTGACTGGAAAGTAAAAAAAATCAATAAACTAAAGACACACACACACACATATGCATATGTATATGTATATATGTATTTTTAATTTAATTTTAATTATAAATATATTTTAATATATTATAAATATAATATATTTATACATAAGTATATATTTATAGACACACACAGATATAAGATATAAAAACACAGATATAATATATACATATACATACATATGCATGTGTGTATATACATACACATATGAAAAGATTTGTGAGGTAATATACTACAGTAATTTTCTTATATATTTAGTGTATAATTTTAGCTTGTTGATTTAAGACCATCTCTCCACATGACAACATCATAATAATTAAGAACACAGATACTGATCCAGAGCTTAAACCATAACCCCACCAGTTACAACATTTAGGACCTTGGGCAAGTACCTAAACATCCGAGTTTCCTTGTCTGTAAAATAGGAATAATACCATATTCTCATAGGATTATCAAAATTAAAGGGCTTGGCACATGTAAAACTCCATTCAATTGCCTATTATTATTATTATTATAACTACCTTTTTAAAGACTAGTTTTCATAAGGACAGATATAATACAATTGAACAAGTATTTAAAAAAATCATATTTATTTGTTTTTAAATGAAACCTATAACGCAATTTACTTTACTATATACACGTATTACCAAATGGAGGGTAGCAAATTTAATATTACAAAAAGAAAAGACCAATACTATTTTGGTATAAAATATAAAAAAAATCAACTATGTTTTTTTTTTTTTTAAGCATGTCTTTTAATAGTGGTATAAATTGGAATAAATCTTCTCAAAAGCAATTTTTAAGTACTTGAACTTTGATACCACATTCCAATTATTGAGAAAACAATCTATAAAATTAAAAAAATAAAAATAACTAAAAATATACATAATTTTCGGAATAGATCTTCTCGATATAGTGTTAATTTATATGATAACTCACTGAAATATTTAGTAAATTTTGTAAAATATACTTAATGTGGTAGTTCCTAAAATTTGGCATGCATTAAAGGGGCCTAGTGTAGTTGTTAAAACATGGATTCTGCCTCCAAGCCACCTCAGAGTTTTTGACTCAGTGATCTGGACTATGTATAGCCCAAAATTTATATTTCCAAGTTCTCAGGTAATGATTACACTGTTGTTTCTGGGATCATACTTTAGGGTCTTTGATTTATTGAAATTCTACTTTATATTTAAAATAAATACAACACAAGGAAAAGGTTAGGTAAACAATTAGGTAATGTTCTTAAAGGGAAAAGATGAGAAGGTTAGCTATGATTAAAGGCATAAAAAATGCAAGTATTTAGAATTAACTAAGAAAAGAGAGAGAAAAACAGACAGCTAGGTGGATATAATACTGGGGAAAGTTTTCTCTTGGCATTACTGCTTTCTAATGTTCAATGAATTCCATTTTAAAAATGCCCTAAATTATTTCAATAGTGACTATAAAATAATGACTGATTTCAATTTGGAAAATACTTTTCCTCATCCTTATGCCAGTATTTATGCCAGTTGGTGATCTAATATTTATAGAGCCTAAGATATGACTGTCAGGAATCTGACTCACATATCTGCATACCTTAGATTTCCTCTGTGTTCTTACTAAGTTGTTTTTTTGCCATCATATAGTTTAAGATTTATCAAGAGAATAATTTTTTACTGTCAAGGAATGAGTCTAATGTTTATTGAAAGTCTGATCGTTTTACATTTTAGTTACAAATGAGTTGGCTAACTGAATTAGTAGTTTTCATTTTGGGGAGGAATGCTCTGCTAAAAATGAAGTCATTTCTCATATATCTAGGTTGGTAAATTGAATTCCTAGAGTCTTTCTTCTTAATTTTTTCCTCTCAAAGCCTGTACTCCAGCTCAGAGATTTGTATTAGGATATTGGCCATTTTCTAGAAGTTAATGAACTAGTTAGAAGCTGCATGTTGCATGTAGTTGCTACAATTAAAGGAAATTTAATTAATTCATATGCAATCCAAAAGAAGACTCATATTATGTAAATGAATAGCTAGAACATATCCTTTCTGACAGTAATTATCCATGACTAACGCTGAACTTAAGTTTCAGCTGAGATTAAATCAATTTAATCTGATCAACATGTCAAAGATTTCTTTTAAGTACATTCAGTCAGATGACACACTAAATGAATTTTAATCAAGAACTTATATCCTGCTCTCTCATAACTTGATAAAATAGCATTTGTTCCCAAAAAAGTGTTGTATATTTAACACTTACATCATTTTATAAATTCTATGCCTTCAGAACGTTATAAAAACTCCTCAGATTTAAAACTAAAATGAAACCTTAAAAGATAAAAGACACCAAGTTATAAAGCAAAATAATTCTATAGAATTCTAAAGATGGTCATTTCAGATTCCCAATCATGACGCACTCCTCTTCAGGTCATTTATATATGAAATATGCAATTTATCAAATAGTACTTAATATAGATTTGACGTAAATTGAAGCTTTAATATAGATTTGATGTAAATATAGATTTGATGTAAATTGAAACTTTACTGAACTCTACTTATTATTTGCAAGGTTCTATGTTACTTGCTATAAGATAGACGAAAAGAATAATAGTTGACACTTTTTTTAGTGGCTCACAAAGGGCATATGGCAGAATTTGAGTGTGTACCTCAAAGTAGTGAGGTAAAAATTTAGGGGTACATTTAGGGGCACAAAAGAGAGTGAGATGGATAGTAACATGTAAAACCTCACAAGCAATGTATCATGTCGCAGTTGAGGTTAAGTCTTACAAATGGGTTAGACATTCAGAAGGCTGCTCTAGGAATAGACAAGGTAAGAAATAGACTGATACTGAATTGAGAATAGGAGCAGCAGAGGAAAGAAACAACCAGATATTGATATGCTAATGACTACCTCTAAATGATTCCAGTGGAATAGAAACATAATTAATTTAGAATGCCGAGTTATTTGAGGTATTAATTGTCTCATAAAAATTTATAATGTTCGAGTCCAAAATATGAGTATTAGGTTAACTTTGATTTGTTAAACAAAACAGAAGATTTTTGGCTAGAGAGCAGGGTTAGAGTCTTTGCTTTTCTATTACCTATTTGTCTGACTTCATCCAGGCTGTAATGTCTTCAGACCTGATATTCAAATAGTTAGATAAGAGGGAAGTAATAAATTATCTTCAGATTTACTCTCATCTAATCCCTTCATTTAAGAATGCTTGGCAAAACACGATTTTGATTTTAATAAAAGCTGTTATAAATATATTAATAAGCTTTCTCTAGAATGCTTCATATTTAAACTCACCTACATTAAATAATCATATAATTATCTAGTTTAAGTATTTTCATATTCTAAAAACAGCCTCAGTCATATAAAATGTGAAATTATTTTTCACTTAGATTTTCTAATTTCTCTTTTCTAAGACTTTGTCATTATATATTCTATTTTTTATCATGTTATTAATTACAACAATGGATCATGAAATCAGAGTCCTTTAATTTGTATTCCAACAGTCATTGTAAGTGCAATTTTTAGGCAATTAGTTAAAATTGGTGTGCCTCAGTTTCCCTAACTAGAACAAAGAAGAAACTCTGGAAGTATTATTTAATGAATAAATAAAATGAGTATAATAATAATGGCCATAGGATAATATAATTGATCCTACAAGAGGATTCTATGAGATAATGCACTGCACATGCTTAGCTTAAGAGATTGTGTTTAACAAATATAGTTATAATTATTAAGAACTATCACTTACTGTAGACTTGGCATGTAGAATATATTGACTTAAAATCACTGGAATGAATAAAGAACAGCTTTTGACAACTCTAGCTTTAATACATGTATTAGGAATGAATTTATGGGAGTGTGGAAATATGTTTTTCCTAAGTAACATTCCTAAAATTTTCAAGAATATCCATTACAGAAAAATTTCCTTTATCTGCAAAAACAAGACACCCTCAAATTTATATAATAACATTTTGCTTTATAAATAAGTATAATACTTTGGAGACGGTTTTGTTACCCACATATAGAAAAATCACAAAACTCTTCAGTAAATAAAAAATACAATTTTTTGTTGCACACTGCAAACTCTAACAAAACACAGTCAGTCCTTACAAACTTCATGGCAAGTAGCAGTTCAAGTAAATATTCCAATGCCTGCAGAAGATTGCGCACAGTATGATCTTTTCATGACTTTTTTTTAAAGATTTTATTTATTTATTTGACAGAGAGAGATCAAAAGTAGGCAGAGAGGCAGGCAGAGAGAGAGGAAGGGAAGCAGGACCCCCGCCGAGCAGAGAGCCGGACACAGCACTTGATCCCAGGACCCTGAGACCACGACCTGAGCCGAAGGCAGCGTCTTAACCCACTGAGCCACCCAGGCGCCCCTTTTCATGACCTTTAATGATTGAGATATGTATATCCTGCTGCTGCTTTGTGAATTCGATCAAAATAAGTCTGCAAGAATGATAGTTTGCCCAGTGCACCACTACTGAAAGATGGTTTAAATGGTCACATGTCTGTATTCCAGTGAATTTGGAAACTTCTTCCCCATCTTATTTTAGACAGTCCATTGGAATTCTGTAAGCACCTTCATGTAATTCTGCAATCAGATTGATTTTTAAAAAAGTAAATATGAAAAAAGATAAGTAAAACAAAACAAAACAAAAACCAGGAATTCAGTTAAGTTCCAACCATCCAAAATATAGTTTCTGTTTAAATCAAAGAAATTTTTGCCAGCACAGGTGCTTTTTGATGTGTTGTTTTAAGAAGTTATCACTAGCTAATATGCTAACAGTTACTTACTTCTTGTTTGATGTCCTCAACTGCAGAATAATTCCAACAGCAGAACACTGAAAGAGGCTAAGATGCGCTCTCAGAAATCTTTCACCCCACCTAGTGACCTTGATAACAGAGCACACAAAAATGTTTGCTCATCATCGATTTTATTCTTCCCATGTTCCATCTAGGAGCCACGATTTCTCTAATAACGTAATATTTCTATCCTGTTGAGAACTTGTGTTTATACACTTCAGCAAATAAAAATATTCTCATCTTCTCTGTGATATTTTTAGATATTCCATTTTTGGAAATGGTTGGAAGCTAAATTGTACTTGATAATAGTGTCCTTCAGTAGCTAGGAATGCAATGGCATCAGAGATATGCTAGTAGACAGATAACTTGAGAAACATAGATAGATCGTCGGTGTGTATATGGCATTTGAGACCTTTCCTTTACATAGCAGTGACAATTAAAAACAAAACATTTATGTTTAGATGTTTTAGTTCTGTAAAGATTTTGAGTGATATTAAAGGAAAGAAGTATTTCTTTTGTTTAACGGCTGCTACTGTCTTCTATAAATGATGTTGATTGATATAGCAAATAGAATATATCAATTAGCAGACATAATATAAAAGCTTTATTTTATAGAAGTATATGCAATGAAAGTAAAGACATACGCTCAATCATCTGTGATACTTGAAGTATTTCAGGCTTTGGAATAAACACAAAACTTTAAAAATATCTTATTTCTTATTTATTTAAAAAATTAAAGCTGTGGATGGATTATTCTCCAACAATGTAGATATTTTCATACTTGATAAAGAATATTAAATGACTATGGCTTCCTGGCTGGCTCCATTGGTTAAGCATCTGCCTCCAGCTCAGCTCATGATCCAGAGTCCTGGGATCCAGCCCCTCATTAGTCTCCCTGCTTCATGGGGTGCCTGCTACTCCCTCTCCCTCTGCCTCTACCCCCTGCTTGTGCTCTTTCTCTCTCTCTTAAATAAATAAATCTAAAAAAAAAGAAAGAAGAAGAATATTAAATAATAAAGTAAAATACTTAAAGTGAAGGTCAGACATTGTAATGGTAGGGTAGATCTGGGTACAAAACCTAAAGATTAATTATAATGCTGATTGCTGGAGTCAGACCAGCCACATGGCCAATAGGAATTGAGGGAGAAAAGACAGAAATTTCTATTAGAACTGTAAGAATGACTGCTAGAAGAATATTGCTTTTAGACCTTAAAAGTTTTCAATTTAAAATCTACTTCAATAAATTGCTTTTAATATGCTTCATTTCCTTTGAAAAAATTATTTTTCTTGGTGTGCCTGAGTGGCTCAGTTGGTTAGGCTGGGATACACTTCTCCCTCTTCCTCTATAACCACTGGGTTATGCACTTAACAATGGTTAAAAAGATAATTTTATATGTATTTGACAACAATAAAAATTTGGAAAAAAATTGAAAGTACAAAGAGTTCCTATATATCCCCTCTTTCCAAAACACACAACTTTCTCCACCATCAACAGAACTTGATTATCCACTATTTGCAAAAAAAGAGCCTTTGTTTCCTAAAAATCAATTTATTACCACATCCAGGACACTATACTTCTATGATTAAGTTATAAAACTTCAATCTCTGTCATTTTTTTTTCTAAAGATTTTATTTATTTATTTGACAGAGAGAGATCCCAAGTAGGCAGAGAGGCAGGCAGAGAGAGTGGGAGGAAGCAGGCTCCCCGCTGAGCAGAGAGCCCGACGCGGGACTCGATCCCAGGACCCCGAGATCATGACCTGAGCCGAAGGCAGCGGCTTAACCCACTTTTTTTTCTCTTTGCAGGTGTAAGTCAACATAAGGGAGGGCTTTCTGAAACAGCAAAGCACGAGAGATCAAATACATTTGATGTCAAGTTCAGAATACACAGTTCATTGCTTTACAACTCTAACTCCTATTCCCATGGTCACTTATATTCTTTGCACGTTAAAAAAAAAAAAAAAAAAAGAAAGAAAAGAAAAGAAAAAGAAAAACAATCAAAACACAAGACACTCTACTTGCATCAACTCATTTCTTTCAACAAACCATTTACTTCTCCCCTCCATCAACTCTGGCTTAAGTCTACTTCCTATACAATTTTTTCATAAAACTTATCTTTTGAATTCTGTCAGTTCCCTTGATGTAGGTGTTTGGAACAAAAGCAGGTGGTTTTGGCTTCTCATGCACTTACCATCTTAGAGGTAATAGACTCAAGTTCAATCCACAGCTTGAACTGGACAAAGTTCAAGGAGGAAATAAAAGAATACTACCTCAAATGTATTATGTCACCACCTTATAATGGAAGGACACACAATCCAGACAAGTAGGGTTCTAGAAAGTATTCTGGAGGAGAAAAGACTGGCACTGTATGGGAATTAATCATGTAAAGAAGAGAATCCAAAAAGGAGATTTTGAACAAAGGTGTAGATATATGCACACGATGATTCCATGTTACAAGAATGCAGAGATTGTTAGAAGATGTGGTTAGCATATTAGAAAAGGTTTATATTGAGCAACCCTGAAGGCTATGTTAGGGGTGTTCCACTCTGGCAGTGGAAGCTAGTATTTTATAGTTTTAAGAAAGATCTGATATGCTGGATAGAAAAGAAACAATAGTCAGGAAGCTACCACCCTAGCCTTTGTGGAACTAATGTGAGTCAGAACAAGGACAGCTATAAGCAAATCAATTTATGGAGCAGTACAGTATCAGTCATAAAGAGAGGAGGCAAAAAGAGTAGCTTTGAATATTAGAAGAAAGAGTTTAGAAGTAGTTATAAATAAAGATAACTTTGTGAATAATATTAAGCCATTGAAATTCTTAACAGTCTCAATATTCTTGAATAATAATAACAGTAAGCACAATAAATAATGGGTTCTGGATTAAAATAACACAATTGAGGGTGGAATTCAAATATCTTTAATTGCATAAATTTACATTATTGTATTATTTTTCATCAATATTTGGTCATCTCACATAGAAGAGTGGGAAAGTAAATATGGCAGTATTCAGAGTAATAGTTCTACTTGTTAAGTGTGGTGAAAGGATTTAACATGCACAGATACTCACCATGATACTGATGAGGATAATGTGAGGAAGGATTTGAATGTAGGAAAAGCAGAAGCAATTATAAGAAAGTGCTGCAAATAAGGTACAAAGAACAGAGTACAGATACGAAAAAAAAAAGGCAGTTTTCTGAGTTCTTGCCTGGTAAATTGTTTTAGTACTTTAATATCACGTAGAGTCACAGAGTTAAGTCTAGCATATTCTTTTCCAGCTGAAATGACAATCCATCATGATGTTTCTCTAATACATATAGAAAATAAAAACTCTCTTTCTATCCACTAAAATAACAAGAGACTTTATATATAAAATTGCCAAGGCCTTGAGGTTCTATTTTTTTAAGTTACTGTTTATTATTTCCTTTATATTAAGAAGCTCTAATAGATATGTGCTTTTTTCATGTGTCCAAAAATTAAGCTGTATATAGCAGAAATATAATTTACATAGCTTAAAACTAATTATCCTAACAAAAAAATCATTGTCATACTAGAATTGTTAATATATTTGTTTGAAAATCTTATTTAAATTTTTGTAAGTTCTTATTTAAATTCCACTTAAGGAGCATACAGTGTAATATTAGTTTCAGGTACACAATACAGTGACTCAACACTTCATAAAACACCCAGTGCTCATCCCAACAAGTGCACTCTCCTTAATCCCGGTCACCTCTTTAACCCATCCCTCCACCCACTTCCTCCTCTGATAATCATCAGTGGGCTTGGTTTGCCTCCCTCTTTGTTTGCTTTTTTTTTTTTTTCAGTTGCTTGTTTGTTTTGTTTCTTAAATTCCACATATCTTTTTCTCTGACTTATTTCAATTAGCAGAATATTCTCTACCTCTATCCATATTGCAAATGGCAAGATTTTATTCTTTTTCATAGCTCAGTAATATTTCATTATGTGTATGTATACTAACTATCAAAACTGAAGCCATACACACACACACACAGACACACGCACACACACACACATATATGTATGTATTATGTGTATATATATATATATATACATTATATATACATATTATGTATATATATACATAAAAATAACACAATTGAGGGTAGAATATGTATATATACATATATACATAATATTTACATAATATATGTATATATACATACATATGTACATATAGACATATGTACATATGTATATATAGACACATATACATAATATGTATATATATGTGTCTATATATACACATAAGTCACTTCTATCACTTCTTTATCCATTCATCAGTGAGTAGATGGACACTTGTGCTGTTTCTATCATTTGGTTATTAGAGGTAATGCTGCTATAAACACCAAGGTATATATATCTCTTTGAATTAATATTTTTGTATCCTTTTTGTAGATATCTAGTAATAAAATTCTGGATTTGGAGGTAGTTCTATTCTTAACTTTTGAGGATCTCTATACTGTTTTCCAGATTGGATGCACCAGTTTGTACCCCCACCAGCAGTGCAAGAAGTTTCCTTCCTCTAACTCCACATCCTCACCCAACACCTGTTGTTTCTTTTATTGTTGTTGATTTTAGCCATTCTGACAGTTATAAAAAGATATCTCATTGTATACAGCAATACAACCCCACCTCAAGAAGCAAGAAAAATCTCAATAAACAATCTAACCTTGTACATAAAGGAGTTAGAAAAAGAACAACAAACACAGTCTAAAGCCAGCAGAAGGAGGGAAATAATAAAAATTAAAAATTAGAGCAGAAATAAATGATATAGAAACTAAAAAAAATCAATAGAACAGATCAATGAAAACAGGAGCTAGTTCTTGACAAAAAAAAAAAAAAAAAAGATAAACTTCTACCCAGACTTATCAAAAAGAGAGAGTGAGAGAGAGAAAGGACTGAAATAAATTAAACCACAAATAAGAGAGAAGAAATAACAACACCACAGAAATACAAACAATTATTAGAGAATATTATGAAAAACTATGCTAATGAATTGGATTACCTGGAAGAAATGGATAAACTCATAGACACATATAAACTACCAAATCTGAAACAGGAAGAAATAAAAAAAAAAAATTGAACAGATCAATAATCAACCAAGAAATTGAATCAGTAATCAAATAACTCATTCGCCCAACCCCCCAAAAAAGTCCAAGGCCAGATGGTTTCACAGGGGCATGCTACTAAACATCTAAAGAAGAGTTAATACCTATTCTTCTCAAACTATTCCAAAAAAATGGAAAAGAAAGGAAAACTTCTAAATTCATTCTATGAGGCTAAAATTACCCTAATGTATTTCTATTTAAAATATCATTTAGCTATGTTTCACTATGATTTTTAGGTCTTTGGTCTTAACTGATTTACCTCTATTTTCTAAGTTTATGGTTTTTTTGTTGTTGTTTTTGTTGTTGTTATTGTTTTGCCTCATATCACTGTTTATTATTTCACACTTTCTAAAAAAAATTGTTTTTTCAGCTCATTCTCTATTTATCACATACACATATCTTTAATCTCATTTTTCCACAAAATAAAATAAATATTTTAATTCATTGTGTGACTAATACAAAAGCTTTTTAAGTTATTTTTAGAGATTATTTTATTAATTTTATTAGATAAGTGAGTTGCTCTCTTAGAATTCCAAATATTTTGATTCTGGTGTTTTCCCAATCACTGGATGTTGGTTACTTTCAAAGCACTGATAAACTCTTTATAAGTTATATAACAAAGGACAATATTATATTACAATATACAAAAATTTTTTATCTTTTTATAAATGTTTTAATTTCCATTTGCACATGATAATCTCTACACACACTTTTATATCATGTATAATTTGCTTATATAATATTATTGCTTTTCCATTTTACACCACTGGCAGACAGACATGGCAGATTTGGTGTAAATTTAGAAGTTATTTCATGATCTGGCAACTCACTCTCCTTACCCTGCCAACATAGGCACTGATACTCTTTTCCAAGGGTTTCTCTCTCATTATGCCTTTTAGGCACCAGTGCCTCATGATCTCATTGGACTGATATTGTATGGTTTTTATACCTTGATGACTATCCATGTTTCTTTCCTCTACCTGTCTTCTTTTTCTCGGATGTAGAGGTTATGTTACAGAACTCTCTACAAAAAGATGACCAGCCAAGTCCTAGAAAGTATGCTAACATAAGTGTCATTTGTATTTAGTCTCCAAAGGACCTCATGTTTTAATAAAGATATAAGATAATTAAAACATAAATATTTATAAGGTAAAAAAAAGCCTTATCTTGTGGAAGATACAAAATGATATGAAATTTTAGAGCAGGAGATTTATTTTGAGGGAAAGAAAAAACAAAAGCTTTTGTATTTGATCAAAGAGTTAAAAAAAATTGGCTAGGATTTTGACAGGTGGAAATTGGTTAGAAAAGTTAGAGCATGGGAAGACAAAAGAGCAACATTTTATGTCCCACAAAATTTGGCTGTTGTATCATTTTTATATGAACGATAATTTCCTAAAGTGGTAAGTCAATCCTTATCATTGTCCCAATGAAAGAAAGCTAACAGAACTTATGATATTTTTTCTTAAGTAATTTATTTTTAGGTAATTATCCACCATATATTTTTAAAATTACATAAAAAGCAACAATATGTTTTTTTTTTCCTATGTAGTTCTTTGAGTGGTAGCTCTGAAACAGAGAAACACCTACAAACTAAGTTTCTTTTCTAATAACTATCATTTATAAATACAAACTAAAGCATTTTCCTATTTTCCATTTCTTAATCTTTGTGAACTATGAACTAAGTTTTATTCATTTTCTGTTTTACAAATAAAAAAGAAAATAGCTCAAATTGTTACTTATCATGTCCTAGGTCACACCGTTGGTAAGCAATGACACCAGGCTTCAAACTCACATCTTTAAACATTACATCATTTTGCCTGGATTTTGTTCCTTTTGTATTTTAGAATTCTGGTGTTATATATAGGAAATACGTATTATAGACAACTGGAAAAGTAGAATTTGAGCTTAATAGAAAGTCTAGGAGTCTGAATTTGACAGTCATCTATATAAAATGATAGGTGATAACCTGAATGAATGTAATGAAAAAAAGTATATATAGAAGGGTGAGTTGGAATTATAGCAATTTGGATTTTGGAAAGTTTTTCCACAACATAGAGCACATTCACCTTTAGTCATAAAAGAACTTGTAATTTAAAAAAAAAAAATCTTATTTGCTCATTAGTAGTTAGGAGCTTTGGACCCGGAGTCCCATTGCCTGAGTTTAAAACCTGGCGCCATCAGCATCTGTTCGTATGATCTTGAAACTTTTCTTGGTTTCTCTTTACTTTAGTTCTCTCATCTGTCAAATGGTGATGGTAATAAAACTTATTTCATTTCATAGACTTATTATAAATTAACCCATGTAAAGACCTTAAAATACTACCTGTCTGTTAATAAGTACCATACTACTGTTAGTTGTTATTAACATCAATATTATTACTACTGTTGTTATTGTTGTTATTTCATTCTAATGGATAACCAAAAAAGGAGGAAATTTTCAAGAGTAGCAATCCAAAGTTTATGTGCTATTTAATACTCACTGGAACAATATTTAACAAGATAACCTCTCAGGCTATCCCAAAAACTCTACTTAGCCCTTAATGACTCACTAGTATGATACCATATTGTTGATATTACAGAAAATGTTCTCCAACAAAAATGTGGCCAACAGTTTAACTTTGGATCTTATGACCATATTTCTTTTTTTGTAGATTTCCTGTCCACATTGTCATACTATATGGTACCTGAAGAATACTGAATGTTGAATGCAGTGAAGAAATTTCTCTTCCCACAACACATTCAATCCTAGCACCATACAAGAATATTAGCAATATAAGCATAGCTTTCAAGCAGGTGATTCAAAATTCTTCTCTGAGGGATTTATAACCTACTATTAGGAGTTCCCTAAAATTGATCCACCCAGTCACTCACAGAGAAATTTACAGTTGAAAAACCTTACCCAGTACTCAGAAATTTCAAGTCAGCTTTTTGATATTTCTCTTATGATCTGAAGCAGAAAGCAAACATTAACCGGACATCTGAGTAAACTGTCTAACATGGATAATAAAGCCAAAATAAACATACTTACAAAGATAGTGTGAAATGAGAATATGCAGGGAGAAAAATACCACAAAAATCAAACCAAACCAAACCTGTAATTTATATTCTGGTAGAAATAAATGATAATAGTTAATCCCTAAAATAAGAGAAAGAAGATTTTTTTTAACCAAAACAGCTATTGGAATTTAAGACTCTGATAGTTAATTAAAAACTTCAAGAGGAAATCTGAATAAGAAAGTTAAGAAAAACTTACAGAAAATAAATAGAAAAAATAACACATTAAAAAAGATAAAACTTTAAAGCAAAATGGATTCCACTTCCAGAATTCCAAAGTCCAAATAATAGAAGGTCCAGATGGAGAAGGAAGAAAAACAGATGGTAAGAAATAATAAAATTATTAAAATACTTCCCAGAACTAAAGGACATTTATCTCCAAATTGACAGTGTTCACCCAGTACCAAGTAAGAGGAATTAGAATAGACAAATACCATGATATTGTGAAATTTAAAAATATTGAAAACAAAGAGAATTTTTTACAAGCTCCCAAAGAGAAGAAAAAAAGTGTTCAGTAACACAACGTGGATTAGGAAACAGAACAGCTTCTGATTTCCCAGCAGTAACAGGGAAATCAAAAAGTCCATAAAGCACTATAAAATTCTGAAGGACAAAGGACCTTGAACTGATGCTGTCCCTGTACCTGCTCTCCTCTCCATATTCTGCTCCTGAGGACACCTATTTCTCTCCATAGAGATATTTCTGCTTTGACTTATTTCTGAGAGCTGGAGTAAGGGAACAGAAAAATGTGAAGCAAAAAAATTCAAAGACCTCTCTGCCCATATATCTGCTGCATTTCAATATTTGGTTCATCCTACAGTCCTGACACCTGCTTTACTGCAAACTCCCTGGTCCTTTAGATATTCTAATATGGCGATCTCTTTAATATTATCTAACCTACCTCCCAACACACAACATTCTTTGTCTAACTCCCACTCATCACACAGGTCTCACACTACATGGCTTCTCATCAAAGAGACTTTCGTTCACACCCTTCTTTTACATCTGTCTTTACTTAACTACTAATGTAATTCCACCACTGGGCATCAGTGCCAACGTACTTTTGTAGAACTCTGTGCCTTTTCTCCATAACACCGAAAACAAAATTATGGTTATAAGGCTACTTGTTTGAATATTTGTTTAATGTCCTTACACAATAGAAATGAAACACAATGCTGAAATTTAAAATTATGTATTTAGGTTGATACAACTTCAATAAAAAGATAGTCTATGTTGATGGATTTGAAGACTAAATATTGTTAAGATCACATTAGTACCCAAAGTTTCCATTGTGGCTAGCTATTATTATTATTTTACATTATTTTAACATTAAAAATGTATTTATGTATTAATTAATTTATTTATTTGAGGTGGGGAGTAGGAGGAAGGACAGAAGGAGAGGGAGAGAGGGAATCAGAAGGTTACTTCTGGCTGAGTGCAAGCCCAATACAGGACTCAGTCTTAAGACTCTGAGATCATAACCTGAGTGGAAATCAAGACTGGGATGCTTAACTGACTGAGCCACCCTGGTGCCCCTATTTTATCCCCCTCCCTTTTTTTAATGCTGATGAGAAGCATGCATATAGCATAGTTGTCATTAATTTTAAGGTATTCTGATTATTTTTGTAATTTTAACCTGCTATGGTTAAATAGGAATTTGTTTTTATTTATTTTGCTCAAGTGTTTTCTTTTATGATCATTTAGATGATTGACACATTTTGAAAAAAATCTCAAAAATTACTGACTCATATCCCTTGGGGCTATTACTTTAATCACATTCCCAGAAGTCCTAAAGTTTTCTATTGGTTATTTCCCACCATAACCTCTCTATCTTCACCTACTCTTAAACTATTCTTTTTTAAAATTTTCCTTTTCATCAGCTTCTCATAAATAGAATTGATTTTCTTTTTCCAGTGCCTTACATTAAGGATTGGAGTTCTGGAGTTTTTCTGGGTCTCTTAACAAGCAAAGAATCGATTTAACGCTTCATTCTTTCTTCAGGATTACAACTTCATAGTTTCCAGTATTCTGATGTATAAATTAATTGCTCCTTTCTCTTAAATGACAAATATCAGCTTCTACATTCTATCTATCTTGATATGAAATTCTTGGGTTCACTACATCAACTTGTATTTCATTCTGAAATTTAATGTCTTTATAGTTGAAAAGTTGCTTGCTGATAACAACATAATCTACCTATTTTGCAAAAAGACTCCAGAATTTAATCATGGTTATCGTTATATTTGTAAACCCTAATATCAACTGCCAGTAATCATCTGTATTAGCCTCAGAACTCATGTTGCAATATTTTTGCCATAAAAAACAAACAAATGTCTATTTTACATGTATAATTAAAAATTGAACAGCAATCTTGAAAATGAAAACATCTTATATTATTTCATAAAATAAGATGTATTTGACATCATGAAATAAGATAATGGTGAAGTAATTGATTTGCTCTTCTTGGCTAATTAGAAAAGTATGGAAGCAGACATAAAGAATTTAGTATGTGTTTTAGTCAAACAAGGCCACATGGTGTCACAGAATGCTAGAGTAATAAGCCTCATATAGTTGTATAAATAGAGAAACTTTGTAGAAAGTTGCTTTATAAAAAGTGAACATACATATTTTATACTCAGAGCTATTGTCATGGTATCATGTATCATTTTGAAAATAATGATTTTATTTTAGCAAAATAATGCTTGTTAAGTCAATGATATAAAATTTGAAACTACTGGCTTTATAATTTGGTTAGTAGATATGATGCTAGAGGTAGGGAGTTTTTTTTTGTTTTTCTTTTTGTTTTTTGTGTGTTTTTTTTTTTTTTTTTGTAGAAAATTTCCAAACATTCAATGAGCAGGGATAGGGAAACTATCACAGTTCTGTCTTTCCATAGTGTTTATCTCAGGTGACACTTTTATTTTTATTGAAGAGAAACGTACTCTCTATATCACAAAAAAATTTGTTGCTGTTGTTAAAATAATCCAGTAAAAACTGAAGGCTAAAGGCTTCTGATTAGTCAAAGAATGGGCAACTATTATATTCTTTTCCAAAGCTACCTGCTATCTCATATGTATGTCTGGGATCTTTTCCTCCTAGAATTTATCCATGGTCAAACACCAAAATTGATAATTTTTAGATTTCCTTTACATGAGGGAGAATCCCATCCACATCTCTTTTCCCTTTCCCAAATCCATAAACTACAGATGAGGAATCAAGAAATCCTGGTGCATCCTGTCACAACATTCTTCGAGTTGAGTCAGAAAACTAAGAGCAAAATGAGAGATGACCTCAAAGTGGAAAAGGGAAAGAGAGAGAAGAAAGGAGTGAAAGACATTTTTTGGACTATTTCTGAATATTGTCATATTAAAATTTTCTTTAAAATTTTGCAATTTTTTCTGTTCTAATCAATGCTACTAATATTAAAATTTATACAAATAAAATAATTTTTGGTATATACTTACATAAAAAGTATATAACCCAAGTTTTTCAAAGGTTTCTTTAGAAACTCACCATATATTCCTCCCTGTATAGTACAATCTAGTTTGACAAAGGGACTTGAAATATGCATTAGACTTAAAGTGAGGGGGTGGAAAACAATTTACCATGCTAATGGGCATGAAAAGAAAGCTGGGGTGGCAATCCATATATCAGATCAATTAGATTTTAAGCCAAAGACTATAATAAGAGATGAGGAAGGACACTATATCATACTTAAAGGGTCTTCCAACAAGAAGATCTAACAATTTTAAATATCTATGCCTCTAACATGGGATCAGCCAATTAAATAAACCAATTACTAATGAAATCAAAGAAACACATCAACAATAATAGAATAATAGTAGAGGACTTTAACACCCCTCCTCACTGAACTGACAGATCATCTAAGCAAAAACTCAATGAGAAATTAAAGGCTTTAAATGACATACTGGATCAGATGGGCATCATAACATCACAGATATATTCAGAACATTCCATCCCAAAGCAACCACATACACATTCTTCTCTAGTGCACAGACAACATTCTCCAGAATAGATCATATTCTGGGTCACAAATGAGGTTTCAACCAGTACCAAAAGACTGGGATTATTTCTTGCATATTTGCAGACCACAGTGTTTTGAAACTAGAACTAAACCATAAAAGGGAAGTTGGAAAAAATTCAAATACATGGAGGCTAAAGAGCTTCCTACTAAAGAATGAATGGGTCAACCAGGAAATTAAAGAAGAATTTAAAAAATTCATGGAAAGAAAGAAGATGAAAACACAACTGTTCAAACTCTTTGGGACACAGCAAAGGTGGTCCCGAGAAGAAAGTATACAGCAATACAAGCCTTTCTCAAGAAACAAGAAAGGTCTCTGATACAAAACCTAACCCTACACCTAAAGAAGCTGGATAAAGAACAACAAAGAAAGCCTAAACCCAGCAGAGAAGAAAAATAATAAAGATCAGAGCAGAAATCAAGGAAATAGAAACCAAAAGAACAGTAGAACAGATCAATGAAACTGAGGGCTTGTTCTTTGAAAGAATTTAAACCCCAGGCCAGAGTTATCAAAAAGAAAGGAGTAAGGACCCAAATTAATAGAATCATGAATGAAAAGGGAGAGATCACAACAAACACAAAAGAAATATAAACAATTATAAGAACATATTATGAGCAACTATACACCAGCAAAACTTGACACTCTGGAAGAAATGGATGCATTCCTAGAGATGTATAAACTACCAAAAATGAACTGGAAGAAATAGAGAACCTGAACAGACCCATAACCAGTAAGGAAATTGAGGAGTAATCAAATATCTCCCAACAAACAGCAGCCCAGGGTCAGATGGCTTCTCAGGAGAATTCTAGCAAACATTTAAAGAAGAATTAATAACTATTCTGCAGAAACTGTTAAAAAAAATAGAAATGGAAGGAAAACTTTCAAACTCATTTTGTCAAGACAGCATGACCTTGATCCCAAAAACCAGACAACGACCCCATCAAAAAGAATTATAGACCAATATCCATCAAAAAGAATTACAGACCAATTACAGACCAACATGGATGCAAAAATTCTCACCAAAATAGTAGCCTATAGGATCCAACAGTACATTAAAAGGATTATTCACCATGATAAAGTGGGATTTATTTCTGGACTGCAAGTTTAGTTCAACATCCACAAATCAATCAATGTGATACAATACATTAATAAAAGAAGAAGAATCATATTATACTCTCAATAGATGTTGAAAAAGCATTTGACAAAGTATAGCATCCTTTTCTGATCAAAGCTCTTCACAGGGTAGGGATAGTGTAGGGATAGAAGGATAGCTTGCATGATGCCTCAATATCATACAAGCTGTTTATAAAAAAAAAACCCACAGTGACTATCATTCTCAATGTAGGGGTGGGGGGGGAGAAACAACAACAACAACAAAAAAAAAAAAAAAAAAAAAAAAAGAGAGCTTTTTCCCTAAGATCAGGAACATGGCAGAGCTGTCCACTATCACCACTGCTATTCAGCATAGTACTAGAAATCCTAACCTCAGCAATCAGACAGCAAAAACAAATAAAAGGCATCCAAGTCAGCAAAGAAGTCAAACTCTCACTCTTTGCAGATAATATGATACTTTATGTGGAAAACCCAAAAGACTCTACTCCAAAATTGCTAGAACTCATATAGGAATTCAGAAAAGTGTCAGGATATAAAATCAATGCACAGAAACATTTCTGTGTTATATTTCTATACACCAACAATAAGACAGAAGAAAGAGAAATTGAGGAGTTGATCCCTTTTACAGTTGCACCCCAAACCATAAGATACCTAGGAATAAACCTAACCAAAAATTAAAAGAATCTGTACTCAGAAAACTATAAAGTACTCATTAAAGAAATTGAGGAAGACACAAAGAAATGGATAAATGTTCCATGCTCATGGATTGAAGAACAAATATTGTGTAATATGTATGCTACCTAAAGCCATCTACACATTTAATGCAATCCCTATCAAAATACCATCCATGTTTTTCAAAGAAATGGAACAAATAATCCTAAAATTTATATGGAACCAGAAAAGACCCCAAATACCCAGAGGAATGTTGAAAAAGAAAACCAAAGTTGGTGGCATCACCATTTTAGACTGCAAGCTCTCTTAAAAGTTGTGATCACCAAGACAGTGGTGGAACAGGACAGAAAACCCAGAAATGGACCATCAATTCTATGGTCAACTAATCTTTGACAAAGCAGGGAAGAATGTCTGATGGAAAAAAGACAGTCTCTTCAACAAATGGTGTTGGGATAATTGTACATCCACATGCAGAAAAACGAAACTGAACCATTTCCTTACACCAGACACAAAAATAGACTCAAAATGGATGAAAGACTTCAATGTGAGACAGGAATCCATCAAAATCTATGAGGAGAACACAGGCAGCAATGTCTGTGACCTCAGCCACAGCACCTTCCTAGAAACATCAACAAAGGCGAGGGAAGCAAGGGCAAAATGATCTATTGGGACTTCATTAAGACAAAAGTTTTGCACAGCAAAGGAAATAGTCAATGAAACCAAAAGAAGACTGACAAAATGGGAAAAAAAATTGCAAATAACATAGCAGATAAAGGGCTAGTATCTAAAATCTATAAAGAACTTATCAAACTCAACCCCCAATGAACAGAGTCTAGTCAAGAAATGAACAGAAGACATGAACAGACATTTCTGCAAAGACATCCAAATGGCCAACAGACACATGAAAAAATGTTCCACATCACTCAGCATCAGGGAAACACAAATCAAAACCACAATGAGACACCACCTCACACCAGTCTGAATGGCTAAAGTTAACCAGTCAGGAAATGACAGATGTTGGTGAGAATGTGAAGAAAGGGGAACCATCGTACATTGCTGATGGGAATGCAAGCGGGTGGAGCCACTCTGTAAAACATTATGGAGGTTTCCCAGAAAGTTGAAAAAAGAACTACCCTATGACCCAGCAATCACACTACTGGGTATTTACCCTAAAGATACAAACGTAGTGATCCAAAGAGGCATATGCACCAGAATGTTTATAGCAACAATGTCCACAATAGCCAAACTATGGAAAGAACCTAGATGTCCATCAACAGATGAACGGGTAAAGAAAATATTGTATATATACACAATGAAATACTATGCAGCCATCAAAAAGAAATCTTGCCATTTGCAATGACGTGGATGGAACTAGAGGGTATTATGCTGAGCGAAATAAGTCAGTCAGAGAAAGACAATTATCTATGATCTCTATGATATGAAGAATTTGAGAGGCATAGAGGGAAAAATGAAACTGGGATGGATGGGACTGAGGAGGGAGATAAACCATAAGAGACATTTAATCTCAGGAAACAAACTGAAGGGTGCTGTAAAGGGAGGGAGAGGCGGTGATGAACACTGGGGAGGATATGTGCTATGGTAAGTGCTGTGAATTATGTAAAACTGATGATTCACAGACCTGTACCCCTGAGACAAATAATACATTATATGTTAATAATAAGTATAAATGACATATCCAAATTTTATGGTCTCCAGTTCGGCCTGGTAACTTTGGAACTTTGAGTCATAAGTGATTAATTTTGTATTCACTAATTGCTATCCTTCCCTCACCTTCTTCTATTAATATGGCTTCAAAAGATATAAAGCTTTCATAGAGTTTTTAAATAATGTAGAATCTAATGAGCAAATTTACATCATAGATGTTAAATAAATTAAAAATGGAGGCCATTTAGACTAAGGTAGCTCTAATGCTGTGATAGCTTACATAAGCAAACCAAAAGTCTAAGCCTGTAAATGACTCAAAGCTCCAAAATCAAAACACTAAGGATAACCAGTCATAATCACAAACAACTAGGCTTTGAACTATAAACAATCAAATGATTTCCTTTCTTTCTTTCCATACGTTCTTTCCTTCTATAATTCTTTCTTGGCTGTCAGTGGTGGAATGTTGCAAAACACTTCCAGTTTTTACAATTCAAACTGAATTTTGTCCAAATAAACTAAATTTTTTTTAGTATTCCTCAGTTTATCTTTTCTCAATGTTTTCCATTTGTTTCTGAAGAAACCAATTGGGAGCCCCAGCGTTGGTATGAAGATTACTTTTAAACTGAAGACATTTGAAATTCAACACATGCAGAAGAAAACCGACTCTGAGCTTCTCTTATTTGACTAAAATCAGCAACTTCCTAGAAATGAGGCTGCTGTAAATTCCCTCTTCAAGGTGAGTCTACTCCCGAAAGAGGAATAAAAATAAGCCTACATAAAGCACCAAAGGAGAGCAAGACCTCTCATATCTGTATAGACAAGTATCAGCTTTCTTATTCTTCCCTTTGTTCTCCTAAGGACCCATTTATCTTTCTTAAAGAAACCTTTTTATTCTTCCTGTATGAGCCTTTTTTCCCCTTCCTTTTTACCTACTACATTAGGACTATAAGCTTGCAACTCTAATCATTTAAGGAACCGGTTATTTCTTTTGTTGCCTTAATGCATAGAATGCATATATAAAAACCTTTCTCTCCTGTTAATCTTTTTCATCAACTTAATTCTTAGGCACCTAGGTACTGAAATAAAAGGAAAGAGGTAAAGTGCTTTCCTCTCTTACACTTTAAAGCATTACTATGATTTTATGCTACTCTCTTAAAAGTTGCTGTGCTTTTTAAAACTGAGTTACCTAATGCAAAATATCTATTGAATTCCAGATACTTTTATGAAATCAGATTGTGAGTTTAAATTACTTTGTCTTTTTGAAATATTGTCATTGTAACTTGTAATAATTTCAAAACTTTGAAGACCACCCAAGAAGACTGAGGATCCATTCTTTAAGATCTAATTCTGTTTCCATTCTATACTTAAAATACTATTAATTTACAAGTCCACAAAGAGTAAAAATGTCTCACAGCTGACTATAAATCATGTTAGCGTACCTTCTGTGGAATCTCTAAGTAGAACATAATGAGTCATTCCATTTGCTTGCTTTAATAGGCAATTCTGGAAAGGGGAGGTGTTTGGACTGTACTGTTCTATACAGAGCTGTAACTAATCTTCAGATTTTGAACTTTATGTCTGATAGAATGCTTACAACATTCAGAACCTAGCAAAAAGAGAAAATAGGTTTATTTGATTGTTGTGTATTTGTTTTTAATACAATATGATCTGGTTTACAGAATGTAATTTATGAGCAGTGGGTATAAGATGTCTTACAACAACCTCAGATAAGAATGTGAACACCTGGATTATAAGCTAATTTAATGAAGGGAGAGGACTTACCCAAATCTCTTCATTAGATTTTGTTTTATGTCTAATTTGGAATTGGAACTGAGAGACTCAGTCCAACTGGGGGCTGATGCATGTGGGTTTATGCATGTGGTTGAGGAAATCGAACATGCAAATTAGAGGATATGGACTTATCAGTGCTTCTTCTACACAGAGCATGGACAGCTTTCTGCTGAGGGAATTGACAATGGCAAAAAAAAAAAAATACTATCTGGATATCTAATAACTCTATGTATCCTTGTTCATGTCCCTACTTGTGGGTCAGATACAGTTCTCTATCATGCCTTTGGCTGGTTTCATAAGACAATCTTAATTCATAATTCTCCTGTTCTTGCTATCACTTAAAACAATTTGAGTTAATTTCTGTTCCTGCAAATACAATCATATTTTTTTTAGATTATATTAATGTACCTATGGAGAAAATTATTCTCAATACTACACTTTAGATGTGTATAATATTCCTTGAGTTCAGCATACCTATAGGAATATGGGATATAAAAGAACTGGGATATAAAGATCTGGGATATAAAAATATAAACCATACTCTAATATACATAATGGATGTAGAAGTACAGAGAACACACAAAAATGTTCAAGGACTAATAGGTTATCTTTTAGCCTTCCTTGTCTAAGAAATTTTCCTCCTAATAACATCACAAAGCCACACATGTTTATTTCTGTTGATGTATCTACATGGTTGCTTAGTTCTGCTTCATATTGTTTTAAAATTTTACCTGCAAAAGTTTATAAAATATACCATAGAAATTTAGGATCTACTGAAAAATTAAAATGCAAATGTACTTAGCCAAGAAAAGCTACCTTCATTTTTAAACAATATATAGATGACAAATATGTTAATATATCTTACCCATGAATGCCATTTATTTATACCCATACGAATGTGCATAAACATATAAATAAACATAAATTATGGTTCATGCTAGTATTTTTGCATATATCTTATTTAAGATTAAAATTTACGATGCCATGTGTGTTTTATTTCAACGCTGAATTTATTATAAATAGCTAATGATAATTATAGCTGTAAACAAGATTATATTTCTAACAATTCTTGCAAGAAAAGAGACAGAAAAATTATGTATAAATGTGCATGGCCTTCCTTTCATTCTACACAAAAGAGAATGTCTGGCCCTTGTAACTCAAAGCCCAAGGTTGTTTCTAATATTAGACATGCTCTTTTCAAATACTCTTCAACGCCATCATGAATCTTTTTTTTTTCTCTAAACCTGTTTTCTTTGCTTTTGGCCTCATTTTCTGCAGTAGTCCTTCCACACAGAAGCAATGGTGATCCCAACTGTCTGTAGACTTATGTGGGGCTAACCACCATTTATCTAAATAGAAGGTATAGCCATCATTTGGGATATCAACCTCTTCAAAAGAATTCTAACTGGTCCTAACTCGATCAGACGTCCATGCCTGATTAATCCATTTACCTAGAAAAAAGGGGTAATTTGATAGGTCAGCTGAGTGGCATACACTCCCCTTCTTTATAAAAAAGCTCAAACAGGTTGTTACAGAGCCTTATCTGTTTGATCGGGCCATTTCTAAAATAAGTATTATAGGACCCCCCAAAGAAAGAGTATCATGTTTTCTGTCTTTAGAAAGAGAAGTAAAGAAAAATTCCTTTTAAGTTATTTATTATTGTTTAGTTCTGCTAAATTGTAAAGATTAAGCTATTGGTTTCCATTCTGAAATGATCATATATATTATATACACACAGACAATATTAAACTGGACCAAAAGCATGGACTTTGTGAGGCTTTAACATTTCTTAGGAGATCTGGGATAAGAAGCAGAGAGCCATGAGGGATAAAATAGTCTTTCAGGAAGGCAAGAATTAATTTCTAATGTCACCCATTATTATAATTTTCTTTAGGCATATATTTGGGCATATGATAAATTTAAATTTGAATTTTGGGTATTTGATTCATATATTTAGCTTGTTTTGAGATCAAATTTACATATTAGAAAGTGCATAGATCTCAAGTAAGAGAGTGTTGACAATCTTACACACTATCAACACTACCTTTATATATAATATTTCCATCCACATCAAGCTCACATCTGATCAGTCTTGTCAATTCCAGGCTCAACTCCCAACCTCAGGCAGAAGCATCATTCAAGACATACTGCTTGGTGTTCTCTCTACTCTTTGGTGCCCATGGAAATGTTTTATTTTAAATCAGGAAAGAAAAATAAGTTTTAAGCCAAATTTATTACTATTTTTGTCATTACACTAGAAGAGTCATAAAGTATAAATGTGTTTGTGTGTATATATATATTTTTCATTTTATTTTTTTGCAAGTGGGGTAAAAAACCCATCATCAAGGTAAATGTATTTAAGACCCCAAAAGTCATAATGCAACCGATTTCTTTCACCATAGAAAACTTTGTCTTCTTTGGACTTCATGAAATCAATCATGCCATATGTTTTCTTTCGTGTTTGGCATCTTTAATTCAAGACTTTTTTTTTTTTTAAAGAATTATCTGTGTTTCCATATCTTTTCTTCCATTTGTAATGATGAGTGGTATCCTATTATATAAATATATTAATATCTACTTATCTACTCTTCTGTGGACAATTACTTGTTTTCCTGTTTGGAGCTGTTATGAACAACGCTGTGATGAACATTTATGGACACATATTTTTGGAACTATATTTTCATTTATTAAATAAATATTTAGTGGGGAATTTTTTGTCATAAGATAGACATATATTAAATTTTATAGAATATTATCAAGCTATTATTCAATGTAGCTTATTTTACACTCACATGTGAGTTCCTCATGTGAGTTCCACATCTTTGTTAAATCATATTATCATCCCTCTGAATTTTAGCTTTTCCAATAGATGTGCAATGGTGTCTCATAGTTATATTCATTGTAACTTTCCTGATGAATGATGATGATGGGCATCTTTTAATGTAGTTATCAGACATCTGTATGTTCATTTTTCAGTTTCTATTCAATAGCTTTTTGTTGATATTTACTGGGTCATATATAATTTTATAGTGATTTTTTTTAAGTTCTGTGTATACTCCTTTAGCAGATATGTATGTATGGTGTGTATCCTATTCTGGGGTTTTATGCCTATTAATTTCTTTAATGGAATCTTCTAATGAACATAAATTTATTTTCTATGAAGTTCTGTTAATTTGTTTGTCTTTCTTTTATTTTGCCTTTTGTGTGCTAATAAGATACTCTTGCCTATATGAAAATTAAGAGGTAGACTGAAGGCTACAGCATTTTGTTTCTTTTCATTTTTTTCTCTCAAAATAGTTTTGTTCAGATCAAATCTGTTGTATTTCCATGTATATATATTGATATGAAAGAAAAAAACAACAAACTGTCTTTTAGGATTTTGAGCTTTATTTATATCTATAGATTGATATGGAAGAATAAGCAATATAATAAAATTAAGTTTCTCAATCTAATGTGGTATGCTTTTCCACTATTTAAGTTTTCCATAGAGAGGTCTTTTACTGCTTTGTTAAATTTATGGTAAAGCAATTTTAAATGCTGTTTTATCTTCTAAGTAAAAAAAGAAAAAGAGATTGATTCTAATACTCTTCATTATTTTGTTTTTGAAAATCTAGGTTTTGATCAAATACAATTATCCTTCAACCTGTAAAACTTTGTTGCTATTGTTTCTGTTATTTCAATAATTCTTGTAATGTAGATCTGTAGAAAAGAAAGTTGTTGTTTTCATTTTTTATCCTTCTGAAAGTGTCTTGTTTTTTACCTTTTTTTTCAGTGATATTTTTATTAAAAATTGAATTCTGGATAGGCAGTTTATTAGTTATTGAAATTTTATTTGTTTTTTTTAATTTAGACTTTTAAGGATTTTTTTTAAAGATTTTATTTATTTGTTTGACAGAGAGAGAGAGAGAGATCACAAGTAGGCAGAGAGGCAGGCAGAGAGGGGGAAGCAGACTCCCTGCTGAGCAGAGAGCCCTATGTGGGGCTAGATCCCAGGACCCTGAGATCATGACCTGAGCCGAAGGTAGAGGCATAACCCACTGAGCCACCCAAGTGCCCCTAAAGATGTTCTTCCACCACATTCTTAATCCATTCTTTCTGTTGAAAATTTTGTCCTTTTTCTCTTCTTACCATTTTTCAATATGATCTGTGGTATACAATACATTTTTCAATATGATCCGTGGTATACAATTTCCTTTGGTAGTTTATATTACTATCTTATTAAGATTGTGACAAATTACCACAAACAGGATGACTTAAATAAACCAGGGAACTTCAAATCAAAATCACATTGAGATACCACCTTACACCAGTTAAAATGGCCAAATTAACAACACAAGAAACGACAAGTGTTGAAGAGGATGTGGAGAAAGGGGAGCCCTCTTACATTGTTGGCAGGAATGCAGATTGGTGCAGCACTTTGGAAAGCACTGTGGAGATTTCTTAAGAAATTAAAAATAGAGCTTCCCTATGACCCCGAAATTGCACTACTGGGTATTTATCCCAAAGATACAGATGTAGTGAAAAGAAGGGCCACCTGTACCCCAATGTTCATAGCAGCACTGGCTACAACAGCCAAACTGTGGAAGGAGCCAAGATGCCCTTCAAAAGACTAATGGTTGAAGAAGATATGGTCCATATATACATTGAAATATTACACCTCCATCAGAAAGGATGAATACCCAACTTTTGTATCAATGTGGACTGGACGTGACTAGAGATTATGCTGAGTGAAATAAGTCAAGCAGAGAAAGTCAATTATATGGTTTCACTTACCTGCGGAACATAAGGAATAACATGGAGGACATTAGGAGAAGGAAAGAATAGTGAACTGGGGGAAATCAGGAGAGCAGGAGATGAACCATGAGAGACTGTGGACTCTGAGAAATAAACTGAGGGTTTTGGAAGGGAGGGGTGTGGGGGATAGGTGAGCCTAGTGATGGGTATTAAGGAGGGCACATACTGCATGGAGCACTGGGTGTGGTGCATTAACAATGAATCTTGGAACACTGAAAAAATAAGATAAAATTTTGAAAAATTAATAAAATTGATACAAAATGAAAAAAAAAAAGATTCTGGAAGTAGAAGTTCAAACCTATTGAGTTAAAATTTAACCACTGGCAGTATTGTGTTTCTTCTGGAGGGTGTATCTGCCTTTTGCATCCTCTAGAGACTGCCTGCATTTCCTTGGTTGTGGTCCCTTCCTTTGTCTTTAAAACTAGTGACACAACATCTTTAAATATCTCTCTTCTCTGTTCTCAGCTTTCCTCTTCTCAGACCCTCAGGTTTTTGTTTCACTTTTTCCCTTGTAAGGAGGACCTTTGTGATTATATTGAGCCTACCAAACAATCCAGGATAATCTTCCCATATCCATATCCTTCTTTTAATGTCATCTTCAAATTTCCTTAGCCACATAAAGTAAGGTATTCACAGGTTTTAGAGATTGACATAGAGACATCTTTGGGGAGTTACTATTGAGTCTACACACAGTTTTGTTTGTTTGTGTTGTTGTTTCCTGTTTTGTTTTTTTTGTTTGTTTGTTTGTTTGCTTTTTACAAATATTCTCTTTATACTTGATTTGCTTCAATTTGACTTTGATACAGCTGTGTATGGTTTCATTTTTTTTTTTTTTCCTCCTCCATAATGCCTGATGAGACACTTGATTCTACAAGCACTTTTCCAAATTTTGAGAATCTTAGCAATCATATATTCATTTTTTTTTCCTATTCCAATCTTCTCTTTTCTTCTGGAGCTCAAGTGTACATATAAAAAATATATCTTATTATACAAAAGTTCTCAAAATGTTCTGTCTATAGTTATATTTTGTATTATATTGTATTTGTATTATATTTTATATTATATTCTGTATGCTTCAGTTTAGATCATCTTTAAAGTCATTACTCAAATTCTCTGATTCTTTTCTTTCCTGCATCCATTTTTTTTTTTCTGATATCCAAACTGAAATGTGTCTTTCCTAAAATCTCTATTCGGATTTTTAAAAATAGTTGATATTCTCTGTTTCATTTTTTCCTCTGTTCACTCAAGTTATTTTCTCTTCAGCTATATATTTAAACATATTTACTGAAGATTTTTAAAATTCTCTGTTTGATAATTCTAATATTTAGGCCATCTCTACATTGGTCTCAATTAATGGTTTCATTCCTTGATGATGTTATATTTTATGGTTCCTTTCATATGTTAAAAAAATTAGAAAGAGAATGAAAGAAATAGTATTAGTTCCAGAAAAGGGCAAATCCTTTCTCTTTGTGAACAATAATGTAAGTCTCTGAGACAATAAATGCATTGTTGAGAAATTCTAGGCTAGACTAATGCTTAGACTGAGTTCAGTACTGATGAAGTTCATTACTTAAGTAGGGCACGAGATCTTACTACCAAGGGCACTGTAAAAATCTCTTTGTTGATTTACACACAGAACCAACACACTAAACCACAGGAGATCTGGTTCTCAGCTATTTGGGTTATAAGGAATTCTATTTGTTATCTACTCCTACTTCTGTCCATAAGATGTTCAGGTGTTGTCTCTTGCTTGCTCTCCTCTGCCCTCCCGCCCTAGGTTACCCTTTGAAAGGCTATGGTCCAGCATTCAGTGAAAGTCTTGGAAATTTTTTTTTCTAAACTTTCCTATTCTGTCACATTCTTAGGATACAGGCACATTGTGTCTTCTCAGAGACATTGCTTCAGTTCAGGAGGTACACAGTATAGCGGCCCTGCCTGATAGTTTCCAGAATGTTTACCTCCATGGAGTTTATCTTAATTGTTTTTTTTCTCCCACAGTGTTCAACAGCCTTAGCCTCCTTGTTCCTGAAGGCCCAGGAAGCCTCATTTTGGTTTCCCTCAGTTATCCTGACCTGCCCTCAGTCTCCAGTGTATTCCAAATGCCTCAGGAAAGTTCTCTCTAGGCACTCTGCTGTCTTTAGCTTTTTGTCTCCATCTCCAAGTCTCACTGAAGAATTTGGAGAGTTGGGAAGTAGATGAAGACTTGCTTAGAGGGTTGAGCTCCTCAGGATTCTAAATCATCATGCCAGACACCACTTGACCACCATTACTGCTGCTGCTGTTGCTACTACTTCTACTATTACTACTATTACTAGTGTATTTTAATTTTGGCTTCTTTCTCCTTACCCCATTCTCTGGTGAATTCTTCGCCCTCCATCCACTCCACCAGGGATAAAAGCAGACTTGAATCTCTTTTTTCCCCGAGGAGGCTCTTGTTGTTTCATACATTTTCATTCATTAAAATTTCTTGCATCCTCATTTTTCTAAAAGGTTATTAAAACTATGATTTTCTCAGTTATCTAGTTTTTTTTTCTCTTTATCAAAGTAAAACTGATGTTCTCTTGAAACATTCTATGTCTTACTGAGAAGCAGAAGTCTGCAATGTTTGATATTAAGTGTGTAGTAATTCTCGCCTGAAGGCCTATCATCAAAATTAACTTAGTTATTAATATTAGATAAATTTAAAACAATAGTATAAATAAGGTTTAAAAGTCAAATAACAAAATGTGTTGAGATCTAGAACTTTTGACTAAAGAATTTCATAACACGTTTTCCTGAAAAAATATTGAAATATATTTCGAGATTTTAAATTTATCTATTTTGTACATAGGAATTTTTATATAGCATTATGTCTTTATATGGGAATACAGTTTATTTTTAAAAGAGAAGTGGCGGGGGGGTGGGAGGTTGGGGTACCAGGTGGTGGGTATTATAGAGGGCACAGCTTGCATGGAGCACTGGGTGTGGTGAAAAAATAATGAATACTGTTTTTCTGAAAATAAATAAATTGGGAAAAAAAATAAAAAAAATAATAAAATAAAATCTTTTAAAAAACAAACAAACAAAAAAAAAAGAGAATTAATTTTTTTTAGAATAATAACATTGGGAAAATAATGACCTTTCTTAAAAATGTCTTTATCAACATAATTCTCAACTCAGTTATATCAAGCAGAGCTTCACATTTTAATAGAATTTTTTTTAAGATTTTATTTATTTATTTGACAGACAGCGATCACAAGTAGGCAGAGAGGCAGGCAGAGAGAGAAGAAGGGAAGCAAGTTCCCCGCTGAGCAGAGAGCCCGATGTAGGGCTCGATCCCAGGACCCAAGCTGAAGGCAGAGTCTTTAACTCACTGAGCCACCCAGGTGCCCCGAGCTTCGCATTTTATAAGAAATATTTAGATGTATGTATAGCCAAATTGACTGATTCCTTATTTGGTTGTAATATATAGCCTTCAAGGCATTATATGTTTACTCATGGAAGGTAATGAAAATATAAGTTCCTTGATAGAATGTTAAAATAAAAATTATCTCTGAAAAAAGAAAGTTTTACAGAAATATAACAAATAAATATAACAAATGAGAGGTTAAGAGATGTACGTGGGGAAATAATGGATCTTCCTTTCTAATGTAACACCATCCATCTCACTAGCTTTGATTAGACTTTTAGGTATTGTTCTCTTCTCTTTCTTTTTAACAGAAAATACTTTTAACACTTGTCAGACACAATCAATAGTTCTATATTTGACTTATTGAAAAATATGTTTCAGGAGAACTAGAGATGGAAAGTGAGAGAAGATAAAAACCTGGACAAGGGAAAGAAGGGAGGATATGAGGTAGTAGTTTTCAAGTGATCATTGCAGACTGATCTGAGGTCATTGAAAAATAGCTTAACTCATCATATAATAATAATAATAATAATAGTAATAATAAAAATACTGCATAGTGCTCTTGGCCAAAGCCTTGAAAAACATCTAAAGCTTCTAGTTAAGCTTTATTTCATGTATCAGATAGTAACTTAGAAAGTTTAAGAAGTTATCTCATTTTTTTAACATAAACATTCTTATGCAGTGAAAGATGCTACATGATTTTGGAAATAAATATGGTTAATGTCTTAGGTTAATTTAAAAAATCAATGCATTAATTGAATTCATTCATTCATTTAACAAACATGTAAGAAATGACTAGGCACAGTAAAGGAATAAAATGATTAGAGTATTAAATGATACCTTTTAATTTTGATCAGGTCAGGTAAATGGAATCTGACTATTAACTGCTTCTGAAAATATCTTTATGTAAACCAAATTTAGACATTACAGTCATAACTTTAAGAACTATCATTTTATTAAAAATATAACCATGTACAAAAATATGATGGGTTTATTGAGAGCTAAGTATACATTAAATTATATGATCATTTACTGTTGGCTCAAGGCAAGGTTCCCTATCTTCATGAATACAAGATACAACTCTTAGGAAGGATTTAGACATTTATCTGCCTGAAGGTCCTAAAGATAGATGGCTTATCACAGGGTTATTTTACTTCCTTTTATCCCCTTAAGAATGTATTATCACAGACAATCTAAGTAGGTCCTTTACACCAAACCTTAAAAAATATGGCCGTTTGCTCTCTGTATTTAGAAGATTTGCCCTCTAATCTGTAATATGTGTGAGTCTGTGGATTCAATTCAAGTATACAACTTTAAGAATAAATGTCACAAGTCTTTCTATTAACTTTAAAATGAACTCATTGGATAACTATAAAAAATAAATTATTCTATGATTCTTTGATTCATAACTTTAAAATTTAACTCTATATTCTATTAATTTGTGGCAAGTTATGCTTATGTTATTTGAAATATTATGAATTATGGGAAAATTTACCTTTAGGACCTTTATTTTCTGTATGAGACAGTGTATTATGGACACTGCTGACTTATAAGCTGTATGGATCTATGTGAATTCAATTCACGAATCCATCACATATTTAACAGAACTGGCATACTTCTTTAAGTAGATAGTTTTGCCTCAATAGAGTCAAATAAAAATAATTTTATGTTACTTTAATAAAATTGCACAATTTTAGGTCACCACAGAATTACCAAACATATCTTTTCAAAAACTAGGTAAAAATAATTTAAATTCAGAGGGAACAAAAACAAAATTGTTTTATTTTGTGTATTTCAAACCCCATAATTATCCCACAATTTCTTTTTCCTAATGATTTTCAACTGTTTTTGATATAAGGTATAAAACTTGGTAGATCTGGGAACACTTTTATTTTTATTTATTTATTTTTTAGATTTTATTTTATTTAAAACAGAGAGATCACACGTAGGCAGAGAGGCAGACAGGGAGAGAGGGGGAAGCAGGCTCCCTGCTGAGCAGAGAGCCCGATGGGGGCTCGATCCCAGGACCCTGGAACCATGACCTGAGCTGAAGGTAGAGGCTTTAACCCACTGAGCCATAGGCGCCAATCTGGGAACACTTTAGAAAGTGCGGTTAAATTTGAGCTTTGTATTGCCAAAGAGTAAGTAATTTATATCCATTATTTATAACACTAATAACTAAAATAATTTTGGTTGATGATGCAATATAAGTTACTGAGATATTATATACTAGATGGTCCACTGAATATTAATGTTCATTTTTCAGTTAAGTGCTATATATCAGGGAATAATGTAAAATGATCATATTACAAGATTCAGCTATATTACAGAAAAACATAATAATAATAATAATAATAAGATAATATTTAAAGCATTAAAAAAGCATGTATCAAATGAATATATATTATGGGATGATTACCACAACAAAGTTAGTTAACACAATTATCACCTCACATTTATATCACCTCACATTATTTGTATGCATGTGGGGAAGCCAGGAGATAACACTTGAGATTTATATTCTCAGCAAATTTCAAGTATATAACACAATATTGTTAACTGCAGTCACCATGCTATACATTATATTCCCCAGAACATATCCATCTTATACATGAAAATCTGTGCCCTCTAACAAACATCTTCCCATTTTTCCCAGCCTCCCAGTTCTGGCAACCACCATGCCACTCTCTGTTTCTATGAATTTGACTTTTCTAGATTCTCATATAAGTGAAATTATACAGTCCAGTCTTTTGTCTGTTTGTCTTTCTCTGGCTTATTACACTTAGTATAATTACCTTAAGGTCCATTCATCTCACAGATGGCAAGACTTCCTTTCTTTTCTATGGCTGAAGAGTATTCTTTTGCATGTATACAAAAAATTATACCACGTCTACTTATCACATTTTCATTATTCATTTGGCTGTCAGCAGGTACTGAGATTGTTTTCACATCTTGGTTATTATGAATAATGCTGCAGTGGACATAGGAGTGGATTGCAGATATCTTTTTGAGATAACAATTTCCTTCTTTCATATACAGAACCAGAAATGGGATTGCTGGATCATACAGTAGTTTTTTATTTTTAACTTCTGAGGAACCTCCATACTGTTTTCTATAATGGCTGCTGCAGCAATTAACATCCTCACCAACACTGCTCAAGGGGTCCCTGTTCTCTACACCCTTGCCAGCAGTTATCTCATCTTTTTGATAATAGTCATTCTAACAGTGTGTGGTGATATCTCATAGTGGCTTTGATTTGCATTTCCCTGATAATTAGTGACGCTGAACATCTTTTCAAGTTCCTGTTGGCTATTGGTAGGTTTTCCCATTTGAATATCTTCTTTAGAAAAATATCTGTTCAGGTCATTTGCACATTTGTAACTGGATTATTTGCTTATTTTTATTATTTTATTATAGGAGTCCCTTATATACTTTGGATATTAGTATCTTATCAAATATTTTTCCCATTCTGTAAATTGCCCTTTCATTGTGTTGATTTTTTTTTCTCTGCAGAAGCTTTTTAATATGATATAGTTGCACTTGAAGGTTTTTACTTTGTTGCTTGTGGTTTGTTGTCATATCCAAAAAATCTTTGCCAATACTTTGAGATTTTTCCTTGTTTTCTTCCAGAAATTTTATGCTTTCAGATCTTACATTTATATTTGAAATCAATTCAAGTTAATTTTTGTGTATACTGTAAGGTAAGGGCTCAATTTAATTCTTTTGCATGTGAATATCCAGTTCCCCCCATATCTTTTATTGAAGAGACTACTTTTTCCCCACTGAGTATTTTTGATTCTCTTGTCAAATGCTAGTTTACCATATATTTGTGGGATTATTTCTGGGCTATTGATATTTTCTGGGCTATTGATTTTGTTCTATTGGTATATGGTTCTGTTTTTATCCTAGTACCATGTTGTTTTGTACGTTGAAATCAAGACACAAATAAAAATATATCTGATGTTCATGGATTAGAATAAATAATACTGTTAAAATTTCTATATTGCTCAAAGTAATCTATAAATTCAGTGTTATCCTTATCAAATTCCAATGACATTTTTCACAGAAATGAATTATTCCTAATTCAGTTAATTTTACTAAATGGATCATTTAAGTAAGATAAAGTTAGTTAACATATTAAGAACCAGAATACATACAAATTATTAAAATATTTTAAAAATTTATTTCAAAATTCCAAAAGTATCCATAGACCAAATGCCTCCAGTTTCCTGCAATGTATAATTAGCACAGATACTTTTATAAACTACTTGGAAATTAGTGCCTATAAATTCAGCTCTCATTCTATTGATATCTTCAAGCCATATATTATATGTTGGAGTCTACATATAAAGTATCCATGTTTATTTGTGTCTCTGTGTGTGTGAAATGTATCTATGCATCCATCTCTATCTATCTATCTGTCTATCTACATCTACCTATCTATCTATCTATCTATCTATCATCATCATTACAAGCCTGGGTTTTATACTCCTGTAAAGCAATTCAATCTTTCCTTTCTTACTTCTTTTTTCAATGTTTTATTAACTTATGTCAAACACATTACATATTTCTCTTGGAAGTTGAAATCAATTAGTTATCATTTAAATATGTCTACCATTTAAAATATGTCTAGGGGCACTTGCTGGCTCAGTTGATAGGGCATGTGACTCTTGATCTCGAGGTTGAGTTCAACCACACATTGGGTGTGGAGTCTGCTTTAAAAAATTAATTAAGTAATTAATATATACACACACATGCACATATATGCACATATATACACACATGCATATATCAATATATACACATATATAAATATATGTATATATACATATGTATGTCTATTATTCCACCACTTAAAATATGTCTCAATAAATATCATAGGCAAATTAAAAATTAAAAAGGATATAATAAACAAAATAAGACATGAAAGGACTAAAGTTAGATAATGTGGAATTTAGGGCCAGATAGCAAATGGGAAAAGTAGCAACATTTCATGATGATAAAAGTTTTAATATGTAACAAAAACATAATACATATTAAAAAACTAAAAATATAGGGCGCCTGGGTGGCTCAGTGGGTTAAGCCGCTGCCTTCGGCTCAGGTCATGATCTCAGGGTCCTGGGATCGAGGCCCGCATCGGGCTCTCTGCTCAGCAGGGAGCCTGCTTCCTCCTCTCTCTCTGCCTGCCTCTCAGCCTGCTTGTGATCTCTCTCTGTCAAATAAATAAATAAAATCTTTAAAAAAAAAAAAAAACTGAAAATATAATTAAATACATGAGGAAAATTTACTGAGAACTGCAAGCATTCAAGAACAAAAGGCATAAAAATAAAAGAAAAGCATACTCCCACATTTTAACATTTTCTTCTGGAAATTTTATGCCACAATTGATATCAAAATATTTTGAGTATTATAGTTTTAATTTATGAGTCAAATTATAAAATATAGGGTGTCAGGCTGACTCAGTTGGTGAAGCATGCAACCCTTAATCTCAGGGTTGAGTTTGAACCGCATGTTGGGTGTAGAGATTACTTAAAATAAAAAAATCTTTAAAAAAAATATAAAATGGGGACGCCTGGGTGGCTCAGTTGGTTGGACGACTGCCTCCGGCTCAGGGCGTGATCCTGGAGTCCCGGGATCGAGTCCCACATCAAGCTCCTAGCTCCATGGGGAGTCTGCTTCGCTCTCTGACCTTCTCCTCGCTCATTCTCTCTCTCACTGTCTCTCTCTCTCAAATAAATAAATAAAATCTTTAAAAAAAATATATATAAAATGTATAATTTTCTACAGGCAATATTTATTCTTGGGAGAGAGAAACAGAGAGAAAGAGAGAGATACTATGTCCCTTACAAAAAAGTGAAGTTCTTTTATATGTAAGGAACAGTTAAAATAATTATGTACCTAAACATACACACACAAATACATATGGCCCCTTAATTAAGTAGAGGCCTGAATTCCTTCATATAATATTAGACCTCAAGATGATTAAAAGGTAAATTAATAATAACAATAATAAAAAGAATGTTCAAGTAAATAATTTAAATAAAACCAAAAACTCTATTCTCAATAAATCTTGCATTAAATAAAAATAAAAACTAAAATTAGAACTTTCGAGAAATCAATGCAAAGCAATAGCACTGTATAACAATACTCAGAGGATGTAGAAATTGCACACAAAGGGAAATGTTTATCCTTATATCCTTAATATTCAGTGAAAATCTTGAAATAAATTAACTTAAGTATTTCATTTATATGATTATAATTTCATATAAATAAGCAAGTATATTGTTTTTTATATGCAAATAAATATTGAATAACAAAATATATTAAGAGGGAATCTCCAGAAAATATACAACTAGCAAAGGACCCATGACTAGCAGCCTAGCTAAGAAGGATTAACTTGTTCTTTTTTTTTTTTTCAGCATAACAGTATTCATTATTTTTTCACCACACCCAGTGCTCCATGCAATTCGTGCCCTCTATAATACCCACTACCTGGTACCCCAACCTCCCACCCATCCGTCAATTCAAACCCCTCAGATTGTTTTTTAGAGTCCATAGTCTCTCATGGTTCACCTCCCCTTCCAACTTCCCCCAACTCCCTTCTCCTCTCTAACTGTTCTGCCAACAGAACCTGCATTTGGAGTGTATGAGTCAAGCTTAGGACATTCAGCATCTGGAACCCCTGCAGCTGGGGTGCTCATGTGACAAGGTTTTGATTACTAAGAGAGAGATAAGAGAATTAAAAGTTTGACCAATAAAATAGATGCTTGTCTTTTACCCTTCTTTATTTTTGGAACACAGAGCAATGCCTGAAAGTGCAGAAGCCTTGAAACTGGAAGAATGAGAATAATATTCACAGAAAGAGAAAGAGCTTGGGAGACTGACGTTGTAGTGAAGCTGTTGTCCCAGCTACCTATTTTGTTATTACCAGGAAAAACAAATGAAGCCTCTAATTCATTTAAGTCTATATAAAGATTTAGATTACAAATGGCCAAGTGAACTAAGTAGAACTGAGAAAGGAATGAAGAGTAAAATAGAAATAAATGAATTTTAAAGTAAATAGAATACCAAAAAGTCTAGCTCTCTAAAAATGTATATCTGGAGGTTGCTTAATAAAAAATGAGAATAAAATTGAAATATAGACAAAATATGTGAAAATTGATAAGTGACACACAAAATGACTTTATATCTACTATGAAACAAAAAATAATACTTAGGAGTGCATGAAAGCATCCAATCTCCAAAGTTAAAAAGGGGGACATTGACAGATTTTAGCAAAAGAAATTTCAATATTTCTGTATTTCAAAAAATACAAAAAGAGAAAAAATATGTATGACACGTAAAACACAAAGGATTAGTATCTGCAATATATAAATCATTCTTACAAACAAATGTTAATATAATTTAGTGGAAAATGATGAAAGTGATGAGGCCAAATAATGCCTAGAAGAGGACACATTAAGTCAATGTGAAAAAAGCTGACACTTTCTAATAAAGGCATGCAAAATAATGCAAACTGATCTTTCAGATTGGCTAAAATTTTAAAAGGTGTTAACACTAAATTTTGAAGAAAATGTATTTAAAATGGCATTTCTCAAATAATGACACATTTAAGTTGGTACTATTTATTAGAGTGATGTGGTACTACTTAGCAAAATTTTAAGTACATAGTCTATAAGGAAAATTTTTCTTTTTTTTTTTTAAGATTTTATTTATTTATTTGACAGAGAGAAATCACAAGTAGACAGAGAGGCAGGCAGAGAGAGAGAGAGGGAAGCAGGCTCCCCGCTGAGCAGAGAGCCTGATGCGGGACTCAATCCCAGGACTCTGAGATCATGACCTGAGCCGAAGGCAGCGGCTTAACCCACTGAGCCACCCAGGCGCCCAGGAAAATTTTTCTTTTACTCTCTTGACAGAAAAAAAAATAACAACTCAGCTTTATCAGCATAAGCATGAGGGAATTTGTCACAATATTGTTTTTTGGTTTTGTTTTTTTTTTTTTTTTAAGATTTTATTTATTTATTTGAGAGAGAGACAGTGAGAGAGAGCATGAGCGAGGAGAAGGTCAGAGAGCGAAGCAGACTCCCAATGGAGCTGGGAGCCTGATGTGGGACTCGATCCCAGGACTCCAGGATCACGCCCTGTTGTTTTTAATAGTGAAAAATATCCACGGGGAAAGGGCTGGTTATATATAGTATTTGATTTAACAAAATTAAATTAGATTTTTATGAACTGTTTTGAAAAGATAGAAAGATATTCTTGCCTTATAAAAACAGTTTAAAAAATTCTGAAAATATATAGTTGGATTGAATGGGTAGATGGAATAGTAGTTTTTTTCTTCAGTTTTTAATTCTGTGAATGAACATAATTTAAAAACTGTGTATAAACACATATAGCGCTATTTACCTTTGCATAAATCCAGGCATTTGCATAATTATATTATTCTTCCATTTTATATTGTGGTTGTAGTACTTAAACTCTCACATCAGTCCTCGAAACAAGTAGGTGATATGTTTTGCTCCTCTTATTCATGTCTTTCTTTAGCTAACAGAATTTTTAGAAATCAAGATGCAAACAGGGACTTGAAAAGTCTTGTTCTCTTGTTTCTCTTGCTTCTTAATGAATGAAAACATGCCCAGAATAGCAACTAAAGGGATGAGAAAGACATGTGGGGAGAGAAAAGGCTGTCCTAAAGGAGCCAAAATGAAGTAAGTCCTACTACCTGAAATAACATATTTAAGATAACCATTATATGGTATGCTTGTAATTTTTTAACAGCTTTGAAGTATAATTGGCATGCATTTAACTACATACATTTAAAGTACACAATTTTAATTTTTCTGCAAAATTTTATAAATTGAAAAATTACAGCTTAACATATAAACTTTAAAAATTCAACTGTAATTTTTGACATACATACACACTTATTTTTATTTTTCCAGGCTTTAGGGATTGTTGACTTCCGTGGATATGTTAGTTTACAATTTTTATCAAATTTGAAAAATAATTTTCTGGGCTCCAATTACACAGCATTTCTAGGGCTACATTTACACATACATTAGGTTGCCTGAAGTTGCCTTAGAGCTCAATGATGTTCTGAATATTATTTTAAATCCAATTTCTACCTTTGCTATATTTTGGATAATTTTTATTAATATATATTCAATGTGAGCAATCTTTTCCTCTGCAGTCTGATTTGCTGTCAATCCCTCCATTGCATTTTTCATACCAGGCATTGTGGTTCTCAGCTTTAGAAGGTCAATTTGGGTCCTAGTTAAATCTTCCATATTTCTAGTTAACACATTAAATCTTTTCTCTGGTTTCTTGAACTTTCAGTTGGCCATGATACGTAAACTTCACAGCCAGAAAATAGTCCTCACATTGTTGATTTTTGGTCAATTGGGGATCACTGTCCTTTGTTCCCTGAGGACCAAGTTCTTAGGAAAAAAAAAAAAAGTCATATATTTTGTCTTGATTTTCTAGTCCTTACATATAGGAGGCTGAACCCTCCTCCTGGTCCTTCATCTTGGCTGGAAGCACAGGTTTTATCATAGGGTTTAAATTCTTACTCTTACATAGCTTTTATTTTATTTAAGATGACAATTTTTGTTATGTTATGGTGAAGAAAGACTTTTCTCTCAAAGAAGTATACCCATTTACTTGATTCTAAGGTGCACAATATCCCACATTTTAATATAGATATAATGATTTAATTTATAGATTTTATTTTTCATTTTAATTATTTAGTGCATGATGACTACTCTTTCATGTTAAAAATATGTAGATCCTTATATGACAGAACTTCTAATAATGATTTAAAATGGTTAACAATGGCAAGGAGTTCAGTCAAGCTTTTAAATTAGTATATTTTAATAATCTCAACAATTTCCAATTACATTAACAAAAAGTAGCTTATATGCGTGAGAAATGTCATCTATTTAAAAATGTTTCTTGGTATATAAATGGTTTTGGAGATTTTTTTTTTCAATAACATTTCATCCTTCAGAGTTCTGTGCCTCACAATTTATTGGGTGAGAATTGGCTGTCTGAGAAAGCTAATTCAGAGGTGTGCTATTGAACTGGCCTTTAACACAAACAGTAATTCACTAAGTGGTGTCCTGGTTGCCTAGAAGAATGAACCATGTTTTAAATTTACATCCAGGGAGCAGTTTACACAGAAGAACAATTCTGGCTTCTTGTATGCTCAGCATGAGAAAGCTAGCATTTCAAAGTATTCCCAAACCCCAAACTAAAATCACATTGAAATGCCAAATCAAACAAAAGAAAGCAGATTATACATTTATTATCTACAATGTAGTTAAGTAAAAATAGGTTTGGCGCTTGAATGTTCAATTAGTTTATTTGTTTTTCCAATGTTTGGTTCTATGCTAAAACAGAAATAGGCAGATGGTTATATACAGAATTTTATTTTATTTTTTTTAAAGATTTTATTTATTTGACATAGAGAGAGAGCATGGATGGGGGGACAGAGGAAGAGGTAGAAGCAGGCTCAGCAGAGAGCCCAAAGTGGGCCTTGATTCCAGAACCCCAAGATTATGACGTGAGTTGAAGGCAAATGCTTAACATACTGAGCCACCCAGGCACCCTTAGAGTTTTAATATACTTTAACCAATGAAATCTCCCTATATAATAAAGTATATATATATTATTATATAGTATCTATACCTATTATTATCATTAAACCATGTCACTAAATTAAACTATTATTATATATTTATTTAATAATACTATTTATTATTAATTAATTTATGTTTAAATAATAATTAAATACTATTAAACAATATTGAATAGTTAAATATCTACCACTAAATAATTAAATATTTATTACTAGATAATTATTTCTACTTTATGCTATATATAGTATAAATATACTTTATGTATAATATAAATATAATTTAGATCTAAATTATAAATATACTTTATATATATATGGATGGACCGAAATGAACCTACTGCTGAAGTATCTATTTTCCAAAAAATGCAAGCTTGATATAGCATTAAAATAGTAAGAAATTTTGAGAAGAAAGTTTAAAGCAAAAATAATTTTTGTAGATTCAGATATGAATGGGAAAACTAAATTAACAACTCAAATTGTGAAGATTCGTCAACCCTTGATGAAAACAAATTAATAAATGCAGTGAATTCATTTGTAAATGAAAAGCTTTTTTTTGTTTTTGGTTTTTTTTTTGGAGATTTTATTTTTAAGTAATCTCTACACCCAGTGTGGGCTCAAACTTGCAACTAGATCAAGAGTTGCATGCTCCACCTGAGTCAACCAGGCGCCCTGAATAAGAAAAAAATTTAAGCTTTCATTATCACCTTACATGTATATCTAATTAAATATAACTACTTGATGAAGCTTTCTTATATATATTCATTTGATTATATGGCTTATATGTTTTTAATTAGTTCTATTTTGCTCTTTATTTTCAAAAGGAAAGCAAAGTCTAAGAGATAACTTTGGTTATAAAAGATCTTAAAATTTTAAATGATACCATTGCATCGTTAACAGCTTAATGGGCACATTTGGCCCCAAAGAAATAATAAGCAAATAAATAATGTTATATTCATCATTTTATCTTAGAAAAGAATGTATGCTAATATTTATATATATATATATAAAGATTGAATTCGGAAGCACATCTTCTCTTTATTAAATAGCCATAATTTCTTACTAAATTAAAATTATCTTAACATTGTGAATTCTCTTCTCATCCCCAAAACTGTTAGCGAAGATTTCTCCATAGAACAGAACGATATCAATGTCTCCAAAGTTGATGATTTGGTGATAATTTGGTGATAGCTATTTTTTTTTTTTTTACACATTGTAGAAGTCAACTGGTACTTGAATACTAATAAAAAAAATTCTTCCTACCAACTTCAGTTAATAATTGTATCATGGTCCTTATTTTTATTATATGGACTAATTCCACCAAAGTAATTTTAAAATCCATAAAATATACACTGAAATTTAGAATTTATTTAATTGCCCCGATTGGGTTAGTTTATGGACTTTTAAATAAGTTAATTCTCTACCAACTAGTCTGATATTTGTTTTATACTAAATGTAGCAATATATGTTGATATTATACATTAATGCACAGAATATTGCTATTTATTGCAATAGAATCTTTTTGTTTTATGAAAATTGAGCCCCAAACATTCACAGAAAAAGTCAAATGTGTATATAACCTAGTAAATGAAGCATTTAAGTATTTGTGTACTCTCAAATTTAATAACATTTTACCATATTAAAATATTAAGAAAGTTACACAATAAAATTTGACTATTTCTATAAACATCCCTAAATAGATTGATTGTAAGCTCCCTAAGACTAGAGTCCCATTTGTTCTTTTAAATATTTTGTGTAAGAACCTAACATTGTTGTCAATGTGTAATTATTTTGATATGATTTAGAAAGTCTTTTCTGCTTACTACTCTAGCCAAAGCTTCCTTTTTTGAGATCTAATAAATCTCTTTCCCTCTTTGTAACCCTCCAATATAGTAATTTGTACCTTCCTATGAACTTGGAGGAATAATTGCCCATAGTACTCATTTGAAATGGATTACAGGCATTGTATGATAGTATCTTTTATTATTACCTTTACTGTTGATTATCTGTCTTTTAATTTTCATAAGTTGATGCCCTGTCTTTTAAGTTTCTTTAGGGCAGGACCCATGAATTAAATTTAATTTTGTCACTGAGACATCTTATTAACTGAATCCTTAATACTCTTTAAACCGCTATTTAGATAATCACTAACTGCAATTTCAGGCATGTCCATAGAACTGAAGGACTTTCACTTCTCAAGGCACTTGAAGGACTATCATTTAAACACACTCATTTTCTAATTGAGGGGAATTGATGTAAAAATTTTATATTCTAGACATGCAATTTGGAGATCAGAATCCACTTTTCCATTCTCTAAACTAACCCCCCTATTATAATTATAGATAAAAGTGGCCATTTCTCTAAAAACTGAAACTTATCAGCAAGAGTAATATGTATTTTCATAAGTGTATGTATGTAATTAACTGGCATTGTTTGGTTACTATATATAATTATTTGAAATACTGTTTGTACATATGTAAATTTTGCTATAAAGAAGTTTAGAACCCAGTTAAGGAATGTTTTAATTTACAAGGATATTTCAAGAGAGGAAATAAAGGTGTGTATGGTGTATTGTATACTGTAATTTGAGAGGTAGATCTTATTATGAAAGAGGAAGCATAAGTTTTGGGATGTAACTAAGCTCGAATTCCAGGTATGCCACTTGTTAGCTGCATTCAGTTCAGCCCAATTTACTACTAATAGAGAGGAAATACAAGAATAGAGAGGAAATTACAATAATTTGTGGTTTGAAGTGGCAGGGGGGTGGGAGGTTGGGGTACCAGGTGGTGGGTATTATAGAGGGCACGGCTTGCATGGAGCACTGGGTGTGGTGAAAAAATAATGAATACTGTTTTTCTGAAAATAAATAAATAAATAAATAAAGTAAAAAAAAATTAAAAAAAATTTAAAAAAGTAAAAAAAAATTAAATGAAATCATTTAAGTGAAATATTATGCAGGACATCTGAATATAGTAGATGATTTCTATTTTTTTTCTTGTACTTTCTTTTAAATGAATTCAAAATAAATGTAAAATAAGAAGTCTTTCTTTGGGGCTCCTGGGTGGCTCAGTGAGTTAAAGCCTCTGCCTTCTGCTTAGGTCATGATCCCAGGGTCCTGGAATTGAGCCCTGCATCTGGCTCTCTGCTCGGCGGGGAGCCTGCTTCCTCCTCTCTCTCTCTCTGCCTGCCTCTCTGCCTACTTGTGATATCTCTCTCTGTCAAATAAATAAATACAATATTAAAAATAAAAAAGAAGTCTTTCTTTTTTTAGCAAGTTAATAGTCACTTTCAAGATGCCAAAAATGTTTTTTGATAATATGATACTTTTTTTCTGAAATCTTGCATATATTATATATACTTATGAGTAGGGCATTTTTTAAAAGTTGATTTTGAGGTTTTTTTTTTAAATAAAAATCAAAACAGTCTTCACAGCTATTTTCCTCCTTTGCAGGGTTACAATTTATTATGCATAATGCTTGCTGCTACTAAAATACTACAGTAACCTCAATTCTTCCTTAGATAATTTAACTACCCTCTAATACATTTTCAACTTTAAAGGGTGAAACATTATACTGCAGAAACTTAAATTAGGATTTATACTTGAACAGTCATATAAAGAAAAGTGTAACATAAAATATGAGGTTCTTTAAACACGATGCTTTTATGAACTCTCCATTTCTAATGTCTGACTTTTGCAAGAGATTGATGCAATTTAATAGAAAAAGTTCCTAAAGTTTATATTTTTCACAGAAGTTTGGCTAAATATTGTTTTCAACACAAAGTGCAAACTTATTATTACCAGTTAATGGCCTGGCCTAAGTATTATCATGATACTATGGTATGTGGAACAAATTTAAGGCATTTCTCCCACTCACGCTTGACACATGGTCAATTGTAAAATATACTGGTAAGTGATTTAAGTAACTTCTAAACTTACTAAAACACTTTGGAAATTGGTTGCAATAGTGATAGGAGAACACTTTCATATAATAATAGATCTCCATGAATTCTAAATTATCTACAGTTTTTTTTTTATTATTATTAGGACAAAAGATTTCAGGAAAGATAACTTTTAGGAGTATCCTTTTTTTTCTCTAATCTTATTTAAATTTTATGAATGCTCAATACTAACTATTCACACTTGGAATGAATTTTATCCCTATTGAATTCTAATGTGACACTGAAATATGATGGATATCAAGTAAAGAGTCTGCACTGAAGGTGGCTTTTATAATAATTTGAAGAATACCTCTGAGAGTATGTTCTGGATTGGCAATCATTTGACTGAGGTGGAAAATTTCAAGTCAGATTTCACCTCTAGCAGAAAGTGACATCTTCACACTTCAGCTCACTGATATTGGTTTTTAATTATTTAATTAACAACCAATTTATCGAAGTCTTTATTAGACTCTACAGAGCTTTGCAGCACTCCTTAAATACGGTTTATAAGTTACATGCAGATTTTGAGAGGAAAACCACAGAGTACAATGAAGCTACATTAAAGAAGACAAAGTTTCAGATAAAATTCTAGGGATTAGCTATTTATTATTTACCTCAAGAAATCTCAGGCTCTTGCATGTAGTAATGTGAGAGATTTAGTAATATGGAAGGTTAACTGTTTTAAAGACCCCCTGTGGTTCTTGTTTTTCTGTTACCATAGGAAATCGTCCTTCAGATTTTGGTCAGTTTACTGTGCTCTTCTATGAAAACAGGTAATATTTAATTTATAATGCTTCCCTCATTCTTAGTCTATAAATATTAATAGCTTCCTGTGTTTGCCTTCTAGGACACAGCAGGATAGTAATAGAAATTTGTGAAACACGAATTTTGGCTTCTAGTTATAACAGTTACCCTTGGAATAAAACATTTCCTAATTTTATAACATATATGGTCACTATTTCTCAGATTTTTTCTTCTGAACTCCTAGAAAAGCTAATAATTTCTCTGTAATAAATAAGACCATCCTTAACTGTTGGTTCATCATTACACTGTTTCATTTTATTCTAGAGTAGGATAATGCTTATCTAATTACAAGGAAGCAACCAGAGTCAATGTAAAACTATTAAGAGATCCCCTAAAGCATTATAACATCTAAAGGAGAACTGACTATTAGTAAGCATACATTAATTGTTTTGAATATTTTTAAACACATGTTTATTCATGAGAATGTAGAATTTTTTATTACACCTTAATCCTTCATATCTCTAATGGGCCTATTACCTTTCTTACTTGACCTTAACTTCCATTCAATATCTGTGTCCCTTTTAAAATTATATTCAGAATCTCAAGCATATAGTCACCCTCCAGACACTTTTTCAAGTGTCTCAAATGTATAGGACTAGAGAATAGGTCTACCTCTACATATTATAAGGAGTATATCTTATAGCAGTCTCATTTGAGCCCAAGAGAGGCTCAAAGAGTTTTGGTAACTTCCCCTTGGAATAGTAAATAGGACTTTTGTCTGAACTAGAGAGAAAATTAAAATTTCTTGGTATTGTTCACTTTTACTTTTTATGTAATTAATTGTTCATTTAATTTGTGTGGGGGTTTAGGAGAGGGAGAGAGAGAAAAAAAGAGGGCAAATAAGTGGTCATTCAGAGTTTATGTAAGTCCAGATAGGATTTGTCTTAAGATATGCATTTGCTATGCCCAGTAGAAATAAATTTGGAAAAAAATATGACCTATATATCTACTGAGGAGGCCATCTCTTTTATTCTTTTTTTGAAAAAAAGACAGGACTGGAGCCATTTTTTTTTTAAAGATTTTTATTTACTTGATAGAGAGAGACACAGCAAGAGAGGGAATACTAGCAGGGGGAGTGGGAAAGGGAGAAGCAGGCTTCCTGCCAAGCAGAGAGCCTGATGAGGGGCTTGATCCCAGGATCCTAGGATCACAACCTGAGCCAAAGGCAGGTGCTTAACAACTGAGCCACCCAGGCACCCCATACTGGAGCTATTTTAAAATAGAGTTGAGTGGCCACTGCAGAGAAACCGCATTATGTTTTGTATTGCTTTGGTTTGTTTTGAACAAACTGGACTTTTGGACTGGGCAAAACTGCAATACTTAGAAGCACTTGCTTGAAAAGTTAATAGGAGAATGGACAGTTAAATTTCTGTTATTCAAGCCACCCTGTTTGGGGTACTTTGCTATGGTAGCCTGAGCAAACTAATAAAGAACATCTTCCTTGCCATCATGATTTTACTTGGGTACATTTACTTCACCCTTATAAAGTAATATTTAATTTCATTTAATGACCTACTCATTGTTTGACATACAAAAAAATCTAATTTTTCAGTGGAAATATTTTTAAACAGGATGGACTTGGTCACAACTAGCTTTGCCATAAAAACCCTGTTAGCCCTCTCCACATAAAAATAATATAGGATTAACAAACTTGTTTTCTATTTCCCCTCCAGCCTTTTATTCTGTAGATAGAATCGGGTACTAGCCTAGCCTCATGAGTTCAAAACGTCAGTGATTAAAAAACTAGAGTATGCTCTCTAAAGTCAGGAATTACATCACTAAAATACAACAAAATATAGTACACTCTAGTACTCCCTCTCTTGATTTCTATTTGAATGATTCCATAACAATTTTTGAATAAATTAACTCATTCTATGAATAAGAATAATTTAATATATATATATAAACATTCTCAATTCCATTAAGTTTCATGTTTCTAATCAGATTATTGACTGTGCTAAGGGTGATACAGATAAACTATTTTAAAATTAAAGTTGTTGTATTAGGTAATCCTCTCAATATTTAATTTTTACAAATAACAGATTCATACAAAGTTGACTAATTTAATAATTTGAGATTTAAAATCTCAAACATGCAGAAAATATCTCATAGTTAAACCACATTATAGAATTATCTAAATATAGAAATTTGAAGAAAACTTTTGGCTTTGGTTTAGTTTAGCTGAGATAGTCATCTAGTTATATCTATCCTAAAATTTTCCAGCTTACAACCACAGTTTTGAGGGAAGCTTGACATGTTTCTTTCATGTACTGTTGAGAAACTCCATCTTATGGAATTTCTTTTTCAATCATCTTAAAGATTTTTTGAGCTAGAAACAAGATAAGAAGGCTGCCTTCGTACACCATCAATAAAATCTATACTGTCCTTAAAAAAAAAATCTCTTCCCCAAGAAAAGAGAGAAAGAGGAAGGAAGGGGAAGAAAGGAAGCAAGAAGAAACAGGAGAGAGGAGGGAAGGAAAGGAAAGAAATTAAAGAAGAAAAGGAGGGGAAAAACATTAAGAAAAAGAAAAGTAAAAACAGGATGGTCCTAGCTCTAAGGGATGGAGAAAAAATATTCAATTATATAAAACAAATTTGTAAGTTGTTGATTCGTTAAATGATATAAAGGAACTAAAGATAACTTTTTGTATTAAATTGAAAGTTTTAAATAAAAGCAGAACAAAATCATCCTCAAAGTGTTATTATGGAGTCAGTTTATGTAGAATAAGTTAACTTTTCTTTTTTAAAATCATTAATCACTGGAAGTAGTTGGTTTAAAGAGGCTCCCAATTTAAATTTTTATTCTGAAAAGAAAGTGTTTTTTTTCTATTTTTTAAGGCTAATAGAAATTATTGAAAAAGTGGCGGGGGGGTGGGAGGTTGGGGTACCAGGTGGTGGATATTATAGAGGGCACGGCTTGCATGGAGCACTGGGTGTGGTGAAAAAATAATGAATACTGTTTTTCTGAAAATAAATAAATTGGAAAAATAAAAAAATAATAAAAAAAATAAAAAAGAAAAGGGTAATAAGGAATCTCAACCCTTCATATTTAAAGAAATATCTTCTTTCAGACAATTTTAACAAAGAGAATATTTTGTGTTGAAAATCGCTAAAGAACTTTCTAAGAGTTTGCCTTCAATATCTTTTGTGCTTATGGATATTTCAAAAAGAAAATAAATGCTACTTTTTTGTTGTTATTTGTTTGTTTAAAACACAATGTAATTGTTGGGTGCTTGGATGGCTCAGCTGGTTAAGCTTCTGCCTTAGGCTCAGGTCATGATCCTAAGGTCCTGGGATCCAGTACCACATCAAGCTCCCTACTCAGAAGGGAGTGTGCTGCTCTTCCCTCCTCTGGCTCCTGTGCTCTTGCTTTCTGTTGCTCACACTCTCTCACTCTCTCTCTCTCTCTCTCTCAAATAAGTAGATTAAAAAAAATCTTTAAAAAATAAAATAAAATAAAATAAAACAATGTAATTGTTAAGAACAAGTGTTTGGTGTACTTCTGATTTTTAAAAAAATACCCTCTTACTAATTGAGGGACTATGGGTAATTAGTTTATTAATCTGCACATGTTTCATCTGTAAAGTGTGTTGCTCTTAAACCTACATGATATGGTAAGATAGGATAGGATACCAGTAGAGTTCAGAGTCTGGCAAAATTTTAGAAAAACTTGGTTAATGGAGAAATATACCCTCATTATTATGTTAAGTATGTGGGTAATATTAAATGAAGTATAAAATATAAACATACTATTCTTTAAAAAATGTCACTTACCATTGAAATAAGTAATATAATCTATGAAAGGTAAAAAACATGTACTTGAAAAACAGTGTATTTATAAGGCAAATAAATACATTATTTTATACATGTAGTATTACATACTAACTACAGAAATATAAAGTAAAATATTAGAATTTTCTTATACCAGAAATTTAAGACAGGCATTTCCTATTTAATATTTAAACTGGCCACTTGGGAAGAGAATATATATATTTTTTTTAAATAGGTAATCTGAGGTTTAGAAGGGACCTCAAAGACACTCTAAAACAAGCCACTCATTTGATATTTTAATCTTCCCCAAAGCTTTTCAGCCAAGCAATTATTTCATATATGTTTGAACACCTGTTCTAACAAGCAATAACACATCTAAGTTTGTCTTTAGCATCCCAATTATTTAAAGCTAATATTTATATAGAGCAGAATATATTCACTTAGCCTCTTCTTATTAATCCTGTTGGGTATTCCTCTCTCTCTCAAATAAATACATAAAGTCCTAAAAAAAAAATCCTATTGGTATTAAAAGAGAGGAACAATCCCTCTTGTCATAACAGACTTTAAATAAGGAAAGACAACAACGACATTTCTCTTAACACCCATAATGCACACATGCACGCGTGCGCGTACACACACACACACACACAGAGTATTTTATCTTCAAAAGAAGTGTCTACAGACCAGGAATTTATGGGTTGTCTTTGAAACATTTTACCATGTTGACTGGCATTATCTGTACAATTTCCAGGGGTGGGGAAGGGAGGTTATACGATCTTGGAAGTTAGGCCTACCTGTATGTCAAAATATTACTCTGTATTTAGTGTTGGTAGAAAGTGCAGTTTTCAGTTTACCTGTTCTGCTATGTGACCTATTAAGTATGTACAAATATTCTTATTCATTCTTTCTTCTGCTACTTCATTGTTTGCCTTCTCTACATTTCTCAAGTTGTTCTCTTCACCAAGTGCTGGAACTAACAAATTTTTTCTGGTTATACTGAAACTGTTTGCCAAGATGTCGACAGGCTTAAGGCTACAAAATATTTACCTAGTTTATTTTCTATCAGAATTTCAAGATATACACAAATTTGACAAGCATTCCCTCTGTAATCTAAAAATATGAAATAACACCAAATCATAAATGTCCAAATATACTTCATTTTGAAAGAAATGCATTCATAAGGAAATATTTTAATGTATTTGGGCCATATGTATCATTGGGAGAGATTAGGTAAAATCACAGGCACAGAAGATACTTAACTGAATATCATAGTTAGTTCTTTAAGAAACTCAGCCTGTAATAGAGGAAAGAGCAACATATGCACAGAGGACATATTTCATTATAGATCAATAGAATGGTTGAAGACATAAAGAGGAACAAGCTGGCATATGGGCTGTGTTGGTACTGATGTTGGTAAAGTGAAACAAGCAGTGAAAGTTTGAGAAAATGATCAATACATCATAGGAATATCCTGTCTCTCCTAACAAAAGCCTATCTTAAAGGATTGGTGAATCAACCATTTGCAATAAAGAGTAAAATGATAATAATTAAGATTACGTTTATAGTTTGTAAGGCAGTGTGTTCAAAAGAGCAGAGGATAGGACCAAAGCAATAAATAGATTCCTGTCCCAAAGAAAGAAACACACAATAAAAATAATAACCAACGTTTGTATCTTTAGGGTAAATACCCAGTAGTGCAATTGCTGATACAAACGTAGTGATCCAAAGGGGCAGGTGCACCCGAATGTTTATAGCAGCAATGTCCACAATAGCCAAACTATGGAAAGAACCTAGATGTCCATCAACAGATGAATGGATAAAGAAGATGTGGTATATATACACAATGGAATACTATGCAGCCATCAAAAGAAATGAAATCTTGCCATTTGCGACAACATGGATGGAACTAGAGCGTATCATGCTTAGCGAAATAAGTCAAGCGGAGAAAGGCAACTATCATATGATCTCCCTGATATGAGGAAGTGGTGATGCAACATGGGAGCTTAAGTGGGTAGGAGAAGAACCCATGAAACAAGATGGGATAGGGAGGGAGACAAACCATAAGTGACTCTTTAATCTCACGAAACAAACTGTGTGTTGCTGGGGGGAAGGGGATTGGTAGAAGGGGGGTAGGGTTATGGACATTGGGGAGGGTATGTGCTTTTGGGTAAATTGGAAGGGGAGGTGAACCATGAGAGACTATGGACTCTGAAAAACAATCTGAGGGGTTTGAAGTGGCGGGGGGTGGGAGGTTGGGGTACCAGGTGGTGGGTATTATAGAGGGCATGGCTTGCATGGAGCACTGGGTGTGGTGAAAAAATAATGAATACTGTTTTTCTGAAAATAAATAAATTGGAAAAAAAAAGAAAAAAAAACTTTAGGATACCCAAAAATAATAATAATAATAATAATAATAATAATAATAACAAACACTATTTGATTGTGATTTCAGCATTTAGGGGGAAATACAAATGAAAGTTGAATGTTAAGACTATATAAATTAGGACAGCAATATATCTATGGGATCATGTAAAAGATTTAGTTTATAGAAGGAGAAACAGGGGTGCTTTGGTGGCTCAGTCAGTTAAATGTTCAACTTGATTTCGGCTCCCGTGAAGCCCTGTGTTGTGCTCTGCACTCAGCGGGGAATCTGCTTGATATTTTCTCTCATCTTCTCCCTCTGTCCCCCTGCCACACCCCATTCTCTCTCTCCTGTAAATAAATAAATCAATCTTTGAAAAAAGGAAGACAAATAGCAGACTTTATTAGGGAGTGCATAAAGATAAAAATATCAATTTAGGCTTTTGCTTTGGAAGAAATCAAGGTGCTATACTTCCGGCCAAGCACGCAGTTAGGCTTAGAGAAGGAAAATACGATGACACAAAATACTCCTCAAAATCTAGTACTATGTCTTCCCCTATTTCATAGAATCTAAAATACAACCAATTATACGGTACACCTTTATTTCCAGCAGAATGAAGAAAGAGAACACCTGCTAATACAGAGGTATTATAGGATGCTGTAGCGAAACAGAAGAGGAAGAACTTGGTCTCAGCATGAGTAAAGTCTGTCTTTCTTTTTTTTTTTTTTCATTTATTTATTTTCAGCATAACAGTATCATTATTTTTTCACCACACCCAGTGCTCCATGCAATCCATGCCTTCTATAATACCCACCACCTGGTACCCCAACCTCCCACCACCACCCCCCACCCCCCGCCACTTCAAACCCCTCAGATTGTTTTTCAGAGTCTTTCTTTGGAGGAATGATTGATTAGCCCAACCGAAGGAGGAGGGAAAGAAGGAAGAGGAAAAAAAATGAATAAGGGAGGTGGTAATGATGACTAGTAATACATACAGAGGAAATGAAGGAAGACTAGAAGAGAGAAAGGGTATGGTGTGTGTTTAAAAAAAAAATGTAATTAGTTCATTATTCCTATAGTGTAAGTATCAGTGCAGAGAAGGAGAAGCCATGAGCTGGCGAAATTGGTGAGGACAAGACTCTCACATGTAAGGCTAAGAAATTTGGATGGGGTTTGATGGAAATTCAGGAAGATTATGTGATTAAAAAAATGAGAATAGTTATAAAATGTAGAAAATATTTTTGAGGGGAGAGAGTGAAATATAACTGGTTTAATAAAACAGTCCAGATATAGATAATGAGGACCTGAAACAAGATCATGCTAATAGGAATAAGAAAAAAACAAAAAAGTTTAAGAATAGATTTCTTAAAAATACTGAAAATATAAAATCCCACAATATATTCTATATTTAGCAAGTTTATGTTGACTATATCAATAATAATATTTTTCAAGATTTTAATTGAACTTTGCAGTGTAGAAGCACCTTAACTGATTCAGAATATCTGTGAGTTGAGTTTGGATTTAGGAAGAAAAGAGCAATAAGAAGAATAGAGACTTATGCACTAAATGTTTTGAAATGCAATATTGTGGTGACAACTAAAGATTCATTAGGGTACATTACATTTCCTGCAAGACAAAATTTTTTTAAAGGCTTAATTCACATAAGATTATATTATTTAAATTTTCAGGAATCTGGTGCCCAGATTGAACTAAGAGGAAAAAAAGCAAAATGTTGCCTTATGGAGATTGCATCTGTGCAATGATAAACAGAGATTTTCCATCCTGTACAAAAACTCTCAGGCTGGAAAATTGAGCAGAAAGTTTTCTAAAAGGCACAAATTTAATCCTGGTTTAAGGAAAAGACCATTAAAGACAGAATATTAGAAACAAAATCCCTATGGTAATGCATTCAAATATTCATAATACAACCTCTGAAATGCAAAAAGAATAACATGATTTCAATAGATGGTTGAAAATTAATTTATATTCCAAGCAACTCTGAGTTTATCAGTTATATTTGAACAATGAAATTCAAGCAAATCGTGTAGAAATTAGAGTTAATACCTGGTATGGATTCTATTTCACTTATGTACTCTCTGTAAGTGATGTAATTACATAAAAAGAGAGCTAGTTCATCATTAAGAAATGACTTTTCCACCTGGGCCTGTGAATTATTTTACTAGGAAACAATAATAGCTTTCTATTAATGCATGTATCAATTGCTGCCATAATATAATAATAGCAGTGGTAAACATGAAACACTTATTTTTTTTATATTTTGCTGATATAAAATGACTCAGAATGGAGTTTCATGAGAAAGAGTGGAGTTCTCAAATCAGATAACAAATTGTCAATGACCCTTGCAGTGTAATGTCATATTGAACTATACAAAAATACTTTTAATAGGTCACAAGTGGAAATAGCAGAAATACCATATAGTCCTAGTTTAATAGACAAGAAATTAATTTTATAAACCCTATATTAAAGTATTCTTAAGCTATTTTTAAGGATTCTAACATATTTTATATAATCCTGGATGATGTAAGGTAACAATTATATTCAGAAATATTCTCCCTAAGGAACCCAAGAACCATGTTCATACATGAATACACTATAATGAGGTGACCAGGATAATGGAATAAGAATTTTGGTTGCCTCAAGATTCTTGAGGAAAATACTGAAATAAATACTATGGATTTCCTCTTTAAAAACTACAAATTTCCTGAGTTTAAATGTCAGAATGCAAAAGGCAACAGTCATAGTCTATCAATTGACATAATGCAAAAACTCTAGCTATAAACTGTGCATGTCTTAAACAAAAAATTCAAATAAGCAGTCACAGAAATAAACATTGATTTATATATCAGTAAATACCAGCATCTTTCCTCCAACTGATTGCTGAATATTCTTGAAATCATTCCCCTACTCTTACCTCATCCAATTCATTGCCAAGTTGAGGATCCTATTAAATAATCTAAAAAATTCTTCTATACTATTTTCCATCCATCATAGTAACTGTATCAAGTCAATGATACTATAGGACACAGACTTTAAGATGGTCCTCAATGGTCCCTACCTGCTGGAATTCACTCACTTGTGTAATTCCTCCTCTCTGCCCTCCACTCCCTGCTTAAATGTGGAAGGAAACTATAACTTGTTTCTTAACAATAGAGTATGAGAGATGTTTTGGGATGTCATAAGATGCCAACATCTGTCTCTTCTTTCCCCTGCTGACTTTGCTGAAGCAAGTTCTCTTGTTGGAAGCTGCCCTACTGAGAGACATGTGGCAAGCAACTCAAAATGAGACACTCTGACTAAAAGACAGCAAGAAGCCAAGGTTCTCATTCAAACAGGCTTCTAATATCTCAGGAAACTAAATGCTATCAACAACAGAGTGAGCTTATAAGTGGATCCTTCCCCATTTGAAGTTTCAGATGAGACTCCAGCCATGCTTTATACCTTGCATGTGAGAGATGCAGATGCAGAGACCCCAATTCAGCTTTCAACTCACAGAAATTTTTAGATAAAAATCTATTTCATTATAAGCTCCTTTGCCTGCGATACTTCATCACAACAAATAAATAATACAATTACCATCACTCTCACATGGACTACTAATATTTTGTTGTTGTTGTTGTTTTTCCAAAGATTTCTTTATTTGTCAGAGAGAGCATGAGTGAGAGAGAGAGCGCAGGCAGAGAAGAGAGGAACACCATACGGGACTCAATCCCAGGATCATGACCTGAGGGGAAGACAGACCCTTAACCAACTGTGATACCCAAGAGTCCCAGGACTCCTGATGTTTTAACAGCCTCTCCTCCACACTGACCAAAACATTCTCCTCTACTCAGCAACAACTGTTTGTATAAAATGCAAATCTGATCATAATACCTTCTCTTTTTCCACAAACTGCTTAAAATCCTTCCCTTTTTTAGTAAATGTTTTTAAAGATTTATTTATTTATTTGAGAAAGAGAGAGAGCACACAAACAGAGGGAGTACGAGAGGGAGAAGCAGGCTCCACACTGAGCAGGGAGCCTGAGGTGGGACTCAATCCCAGATCCCTGAAATCATGACCTGAGCCGAAGGCAGATGCTTAACATACTGAGCCACCCAAGCACCCCAATGATATTCCCTCAATAGTACCAAAAAATCTCGCATCTCTGACCTTCACCTAAGTTTCCAGTCTGATCATTCCCCCCTGAGAAGATTTTTCAGATCCATTTACTGTCATGCAGTCAAAGTCAGAAGATCATTTGCTAAAGTGTCCGGTATCTTTTATATTACTTAATGGAAGTTATGTCTCATAGGGGTTTTAAATGCTGAGATATAAGCATAGAAAAGAAAGGTGATTTTGTCATAAACAGTGTTAAATGAACCTGCGGTGTCTGTAAAAATATCACTGGGTTCTAGGATAGGCCTCACCTATTCTCTTAAATATTCTATAACATGTAAGAGAAACTGGAAATAATACACATATATTTTACAAATAGCATAAAATTAAGAGGGATCCTTAATGCATGGGGAAATAAAGTATTTCAAAATATTGGAGAAATAAAATCAATGAAAGTTCAGTTTCTTCACAAACGAAGAATTCTTCATTAGCAATAAAAATACTTTACATTATATTTATATAACACTTAAGGTATACTGAAGATAAAATGAGTTTGTGTGGAAAGCATCTAGTCTTAGACATAGTACAAAGTAGGTATTTAGAAATATCCCCCCCAAAAGTGTTTACAATCCCCAAAAATGTAATTCAGTACAATATGAAGTACCCCTACTGTGGTAATGTTAAGGAAGTAAGATCCACCAAGGAGGGACCCTCTGACTCCAATAACAAGAGTCAAGGGAAAATCTTCACTATGTGTATTGTACTGAGACTCAGCTTTTACCACTAAACAATTAAATAAAGGCATGGAACAAATCAGAGTCAGTTAATGATTACTTCATTAACTGCATTTCATTTTCACCCACATTTTATCTCAAGTGGAAAACTTCAGACTAGGAACATATTTTCCTTTGCAGTAAAGATGGGAGATTATGGATAAGGGAGATTGGTATGGCTACTTGTTGCTTTCTTTACTGCATCTAATCACAAAAGTATCTCTTTCCATGGTCTTTGTATTAAGAGTAACTAATTCAAGATTTTCATAAAATCTGATAAAGAAGGAATGAGATAAACTATTTCTCTATATATTGATAAATATCAATTTTTCTTTGCATGGAACCCAGATATGAGTAGTTTTTTTACCATTTATCAGGTCATTTTAAGATATATCTAGGTTTGTGGTGCCTGGGTGGCTCAGTGGGTTAAAGCCTCTGCCTTCAGCTCAGGTCACGATCCTGGGGTCCTGGGATCAAGCCCCGCATCAGGCTCTCTGCTCGCTTGTTTCCCTTCCTCTCTCTCTGCCTGCCTCTCTGCCTACTTGTGATCTCTGTCTGTTAAATAAATAAACAAAACTTAAAAAAAAAGACATATCTAGGTTTGAGAAATTTGTATGAACTCATAAGGCCTCAAGGGACTATGAAACAGAAGAAAGTCTTCTAGACATATGAAAATTACAAATTCATCCAAGACCAAGTTTTCATGATTCAACCTTTATTTTTCTGGAAATGAACACCATCTTTTCTGTTTTTCACAGCGACTATTATAGTTATCTTCCTTTTCTTCATTTAGCGAAGAGCAGTTGTAAAGTCCTAAAGTTATAGTCTCAATTGTAAGTGAACCCATCATCTCTTTATGATGGGCCATAATTCAAAAAAGCAAATAGCATAAAATTAAGGTCAACCAGGATGAGGCTCTATCAACATGGAATTTTTATTAATCTATATCCCAAATAAGGATGGAAAATCCTTAAAGCTTATGTACATTTTTATATTACCACAAGGAATTACCATATAAGATCTGTAAGTTATTTTGATGCTGTCATCAAATTCAGAATCCAAATGTTGACAATGCTGAATCCATTTATTACTCATGTTGTTGTCCCAACAGTATCAAAATGAAACTAATAGTATTGGCCTTTCCACTTTTATTTAAATTATAAACCTCCAAAGGCAATCTATTGTTTTTTTGCTAAATGTAGTTTATATATAATAATCATTAAAAGTAATGGCTAGGGGCACCTGAGTGGCTTCAGTGGCTTAAAGCCTCTGCCTTCGGCTCAGGTCATGATCCGAGGGTCCTGGGATCAAGCCCCGCATCGGGCTCTCTGCTCAGCAGGGAGCCTGCTTCCCTTCCTCTCTTTCTGCCTGCCTCTCTGCCTACTTGTGATCTCTGTCAAATAAATAAACAAAATCTTAAAAAAAAAAAAAACTAATGGCTAATAGACTTCTTATTAACAACACACAAATCATGACAATTTTCTAGACATAAACTATAATATTAATGCCTCATTTAAGTAAATTAAACTATAAAATATGCAAATGTATACTTATATGCATATACTCAATAACTATCTCATGAAGCTATTGATTATATGTTAACCTTTTCAAAAGTATTAAAATAACTCTCATTAACCACACACACACACAAACACACACACACACACACACACACAAAATGACCAAAAGCAGAAAACTATTTAGTGGACATCTATGGATAATCAGAGCTACTTATTCTTTTGTTTAAATAATCACATTAAGGCAATTGATATGCTTTATTTAGATGCAAAAAATAATACATCACTCATAATGTCTTATTTAATTATTCACAATATAAAAACAATTTTAAATCTCAGTACATTTGCCCTATTTTATCTATTCATCCATCTATCTATTCTACCTATCTATCTAATGCATTTGAAAATAAGTCAGAGACATCATAAATTTCACCCCTAATTATTTCAGCATGTATCTCCCAAGAATAAGGATGGTCTTCTATATAGTATAGCATTATTATAACACCATATGAAATTGATATAAGTTTATAATATCATGGAATATAGAGTTCACACCATAAGTTTTCCAAAGTATCCTTGATTTTCTTTAAACCTAAGATCCAATCAAGCTGCTTACCTTCTGTTTCATTGTATGGCTCCTTAGTTTCTTTCCCTTCACAGTAATAGCCCCATCTTCTAGTGTGTTTTGAAAACTATATGCTGCTTGTTTTCTAGAATATTTTACATTCTCGATTTCCCTATTGATTTCTCATAGTTAATTTAAGTTAAAGTTAAGTACTCTTTTTGGAAAAGTTTACCATGCAGGTTATTTATGTACTTATTACATCATCTTAGAAGATATGTAATAGGTTGATTTTATCACTTAAATGGTGATAGCAAGATGTCTTCCCTGAATTATTATTTTTCTCTCTGAACCAAAAAAGTAATCCATTTGTAATGTTTGAATATAAATATCCTGATGTCCACCAAGCTTTCAGACTATTAATTAGTTCGATCTATCTAATCTGTGATAGATAAATCATAGAAGAATAATCTATTTCTGGGGCACCTTGGTGGCTCAGCCAGTTAAGCGGCTGCATTCTGCTCAGTTCATGACCTCAGGGTCTGGGATTGAGCTCCTCATTGGGCTCCCTGTTCCATGGGGAGTCTGCTTCTCCCTCACTCTCTGCCCCTCCCCCCACTTATGGGTTCACGAGCTCTCTCTGTAATAAATAAATAAAAATCTTAAAAAAAAAAAAGAAGTGTTTATCCTTTCTTTTTGGATGTGGACTTGGTTGCGTGGTTTGCTTTGGCAATGAGATGTCAGTGGATGTGATGAAAACAGAGGTTTGAAATGTCCTTGCCAAACTGTGCTTATCCTTTTGCACTCCTGTCTTTCACCATGAAATAAAAATTGTGACTCAGATAGCCTCTGATCCAGGAGAATAAGAAACACATGAGGGAGAAATAAATGCTCTTTGTATATGTTGCAACCTAAGACTGCATTAACTTGGAATGTAGCAAATACTGACGACCTTTACTTCATTTAGTAATTACTTCGGGGTTTGAAAAATAGTGATTCTCTAAATTTGTTTCCCCACTCTATATTAACTTACCCTAAAAACAAACAAACAAAAAAACCAAAAACCTCTCTACCACCCTTCTTGTTTTTTTTTTTAATCAGTCATTATGAATTCTTTTTTTCCCCCATGATTTCTTATTTAATATGTTATTATATTCATTTCTATCAAAATTCTTTTTGAAACTTAAATTATCTCAAATTGAACAAGTAGATACCCTTAAGATATAAATTATTAGTTTTTTTGAACATGACCCTATTGTCTTTAAGCAATTCTTTGCTTTCTGTACTAATAGCATATTCACTGATGCCCAGAACTGGAATCACACATTTCTCTGATCCATGATAGTGGGAAATGGTATTTAAAAATCAGGATATGGGCTCTATATATTTTCTGTCTTACTGCAATTGATTGTTCTAGTCCTATTGGAAGACAGAGCTAAGGAATGTATATTTTTAAAAAATGCATGATTTCATATAAATGCCTTCATGCAAATCCAACATTATACATTTTTTTTTTATCTAAAGGCCAACACATTTTCTAGAGAAATATACTTGAATCATTTCCCATCAGAAAGAAAGAAGAAAGTTTAAGGACTGAATAAATCGCCCAGAGACAGGTGGATTTAGAAAGAAACACTGGGAAAGAGCAGCTGCTTAAGACCAAAAAACAAATGACAAGCTATATCCATGGCACTTGTTCTTTCTTTTCCCTTATTCCTAAACATGGCTGTTTTTCTTCCCCTCTCCCATTTATTTCTTTCTTTGCTCATTGTGACTCCTTCCCTAGATTTTCATCTTCTCTTTCTTCTTTTTGTTTACTTATAATTTTTTGTTTAATCTCTTGCTCCTCATTCATCATCTGTATCATATGGAAATTATGGGGAAAGTGAGTGGTATTTTTATACTCTAGCTTGTTCTATAAATTTATTTATTCAGGGCACTTAAACCTTCTGAAAATATTATTAATTATTATAATTATTATATAATTTATAATAGTAATTGTTATTTAAAGAAACTAATACCATATCATTTAATAAAAGTGTAATATGATTGTGCTTTATTCTAGTAATTTTTGACAAACTTCTCATGTATAAAATCTTTGCTCTTTTTTTTCTGCCAAAATCAAAATAACACTTTATAGTCTAAGATACACATTTTCTAAAATGTCAGTATAGGAAAAGATTTGATGAGACAACTAACTAAAACACGTTTGTTACCTCCTTACTAAAATACAGATATAAAATTCTATCATCCTCAATTGAAATTCACTACCATGCACAGCGCACATTCTAAACCAGAAGTTACATCCATTAAAAGATAATGAAAATGTTTTACTGTTATAATGATGATCTTGCAGCTTGTAGTAACTTTCCAATAAGAAATCAGAGTAGTGAGAAGAGTTCCATAGATTTATCTAGCAAAACTCTGCCTTTTGATATGATACACCAAAAATGTGAAACTTTCATATTCTCAGTATATTGTTTAATTCAGAAGTTTCTGTGTGATTCTGGAGGTGTAGGTAACTGGTATAAAATATTACACTTCTATACATATATATAATGTATGTGTATGTATAAATTAAATAAATATCCATTAAATATACAAATATAAATATATATGCCATATTTCTCCCATATTTTCCTCTTTCACCCTAGTTATATGCCATTACTTCCTTATCTTTCCTTATTATATATAATTATAGTTTCACTTCAGAGCACAGGACTAGTTCATCTTGTTGATACTTTGTAACAAATGTTTGGATTTTGTCTCTCAGGTCCTTGGAATAGGCTTCAACTTGATATTTTAGTGTTTATATAGAATGAGCTCTTAAAAGTTAATATACCCTTTATACATTTAAATGACATATTTATATAATAACTGCAAACACAATTGATTTATATACAATTCTATAGGTACCTTTAAGTTGGTCCTGGTTTTCTTCAGTTAGAAATAGATACATTTTGAAGTAAGTTGTATCTAACTTTTATAAAATCTTCAACAAAACAAGTTCATTAATTTTGAATTATTTCTCCCTGATTACTGGAATTTTAGAGCCTGCTTTATGATGCTTTTGCCTCCAATGAATACTCAGAATCAAATTTAGCTACAGCAATTTTGTTGAAGTTTAGGCTGTGATTTTCAAATATTACACATGACTTCATAAATAACAACAAAGCCACAACAGATTGAGACCTGGTCTAGGAAGAAAAGAAGTTGGGTGAGGAAGTCACCTCGTGAGAATGGATTACACAAAAGGGATCTGCCCAAATGATTGATTATTTGGAATTAAGTCTTGTTTTTGAAAATAGTTGTGGGCCCTCCTCTACCAACAATATCCACAAAAGTGGAGACCAATATTGTAAAAGTGTCTACTGAAGATAAAGGAACTTCATTTTAGAAAACAGAATGGTTCTGCGTGTATAATTGTCTTTTTCTGCAACACAGATACTGACAAGGGGAACAAAGATGCACTTGTGAAAATGAATGCTTAGGGTACCTGGGTGACTCAGTGGGTTGAGCTGCTGGCTCTTGATTTCAATTCAGGTTATGATCTTGGGGTCTTGTGTTCATGCCCCTTGTTGGTCTCTGGTTTTAGAAGGGAGTCTGCTTAAGGATTCTTTATCTTTCTCCCTCTGCCCCTCCCCTGGTCGTGTGTGTACATGCTCTTTCTCTCTCTCTCTCTCTCCCCACCTCTGAAATAAACAAACAAACAAACAAATAAATAAATCTATCTTTAAAAAGAAAAATTAATGGTCTCCTACTCCTGCTTTTTTGCTGCATTCTACTTACTCTTTTTTTTTTTTAAGATTTTATTTATTCATTTGACAGAGAGAGATCACAAGCAGGCAGAGAGGCAGTCAGAGAGAGAGAGAGGAGGAAGCAGGCTCCCCGCTGAGCAGAGAGCCCGATGCAGGACTCGATCCCAGGACCCTGAGATCATGACCTGAACCAAAGGCAGCGGCTTAACCCACTGAGCCACCCAGGCGCCCCTCTACTTACTCTTATACATCCATGTTTGTATTTTATTATATATTCTTTTGCTTAGGAATAACTGTCCTATACCTGTAAAAGACTATCTCTCTTAGTATTAATAATATTTGAATAATGCTTGAGCAGTGTTCCATATGTAACATGGAAAAATATAGTATTGCTTTATATGCATAATAATTATGGGCTTTCATATTCTATTATGGTCCACTTTGATAATAAATTAAGAAAAATTATAAAATAAACTGCCAGTTTCTTCAGTCATTGATTCATTAAGAAATAATTATGGGCAACTTGTTAGTCTGTGTAGTATTTTTTTTAGCTTCTTAGGCATTTGATATTGCTAACAACATACTAACTATATTATAGTGTTTAAGATACTGTATTATGAAAAAAAGACACTATATTTGTACTCACCATCAAAATATACAGTGCATTCCCTAGGTTTTGGAAGCTTCTACAATGTTATGTTATTCCAGCCTAACTCAAATACTATGTTTTATTATTTTAATTTTTTTTAAAGGGGGATATTATTAGAGCAAGTAGTAAGTCAACAAAAGGATTCAGGAACATACTAGTTTTTGCATGAATTGCACTGAAAAGTTAGGATAAAACAAGAGAAAAAAATTCAAGGAGGCTTTTACAGTATGGGAAAGAATGAATGCTTATGGAAACCATGCATCATTCATATCAATTATAAGTGTATTTTTAATACTTGTGTCTGTGGTTTGAGATTTATACTTGCTATTTTAGCACTAATGTAAAGTATGTGTCTTCTTTAAGAGAGTTTTAAATATCTATAAATTTCATGGAAAGGGCAGAAAGATGATTAAAATTAGGAACCATGACACTCATTTATACAACCAAAAAAAAAAAGTGAAATATACTTTATTAATTTATCTGTTTTCCAGTATTATGCCTTTCACCATGAAAACTCTGGGACATGCAAAGCAAGCTTCTTGAAACCTCAGGACACAAAACTATATTGTTTGGATTAAAGTACACTCTCATTGTTTACTTCTTGTATTTGACTGTATTTATGGAAAATCCCCTCACAAAGTAAGTCCATAGTCAACTGTCATATAATACCATTCTCTTATTTTTTTTATTCTTCAACAAAATATCCAAGGCCTACATCCTTTTACTTCTGATAAACACATTTCCTTAAATCTTCCATAATGAAGTTTAAAGGAATTATAGTAAATACTGTAATATCCTATAGTATTACAAAAGAAATTTAACTATTATTTTCCATATCATGCTATTTAATATTTGTGTTTCTCCATATTTTTTTTTAATTTTTAGAGTCAAAATCACCAAAACCTTTTTTTCTAATCAAGTAATATGTAAGGTGAAATCAATTAGCAATTAATCAGTATTATATACTTTCAAATGGCACCTATGACATATTTTTGGTTTTTTTCTTTTGCTGTAAGTTTTTCTGCTACAGGTTTCACTTCACTTTTTTTTTAAATTTTTTTATTTTTTATAAACATATATTTTTATCCCCAGGGGTACAGGTCTGTGAATCGCCAGGTTTACACACTTCACAGCACTCACTTCACTTTTTTTGACATATACTTAATTTTATTTATATTACAGATACTATGCCAATAATCAGTATCTATAATATGAATTTATACATTTATTATTTATTCTGCCAATTATTTTTAGACAAAACTTGATAAGGATGAATAAAAAGAGAACCCTAGAAATAATCCCATTCAGTTTACAATCAAGTTTCTATAATGCTATTCATTATTTTTAACTGAATTTAATTTCCAGATCCTCAGTCATTTCCAAATGATTAAAATAATACTAACAATAGTCACCATGTAAACCAAAAGTACCATCAAGATTGATTAGATTCACTGTTTTCACATCTCATTATAAAATAAAACATATTTTAAAATTCTTTAATCTCACTGTCAAGGATATTAACATTTTGGCAACTGTATGAAACACTCTATTGAAATAATGTTAGTTATGAATCATTTTAAGAAATAGGGTGTATTTTATTTTATTTTATTTAAATTCAATTAACCAAGGTTTAGTATATCATTGATTGGTAAACCAAAAAAAAAAAAAAAAAAAAAGAAAAGGAAAAGAAAGGAAATAGAGTGTATTTATTTTGAAAACGTTATATTTTTTATAAGACAAATTTGTGGTTTACCCAATTATTCCATTATTAATACTGCATAGTTTCACTATAAATTTCAGTTGTTGACATAAGTGAATGTGTGTTTTTGAGGAAAATAACTTTCTTAAAAATATAATTGACTCAAAACATCACTGAAATAAAAACTAGCTAAACATCTTGATTATATACATACATTTAACTTTGACTATAAGTATACTTTTAAATATCCATATACCATTCTGTAGGCACTTAATAATGGGTTTTGATGGCACATTATGTTTTTCTTAAGTTGAATGGCATCAAAATTATTGAGCAAAGGGTAATTTTATGAACATTTGCATATAAAATATTTATTATTATCCACTTTTCTGCACCCCATGTATATTTATAGTTTGAACATGTATTTTTTTAAATAAAACAAACATTATTTTAACATTCATTCCCTTGAAACATAAATCTTCCATGAAAATACTTTCCTCCACCACTTAGTCTTAGCATGTGTATCTATCATAATTTGTTACCTCCTTATAAGGCTATTAATGTTTTTGTTTGTCTGCCTGTGTGTTTATTTGTTTTTAGAGAAAGAAGGAGAAAGAATCCTAAGCAGGCTCCACACTCAGCACAGAGCCCCAATGTGGGGCTCAATCCCATGACCCCGAGATCATGACCATAGCCAAAATCAAGACTAAGACACTTAACTGACTGAGCCACCCAGACAACCAAAGTGTTTCACATTTTTAACTGACAAATGTGACCATGCTCCTCCAAGCTCCTACATACACACTTTTGTACTAACATGATTACCTCACACAGCTTTTTTATACACCTTTGTTGTTGACATATAAGGTCTTTGGAGGTAGGAATGAGACATATGACAATTGTAATCTTAGTATTTACCAAAGATTATGGTATGTAGTAAACATCAAGTAAATATTTATTTAAAGAATGAATGATTAAAGAAATTAGAAGGAAAGATGTATAGATTAATTTAGTTTTGAAAATTAATAATTGGGAGGTTTCACAATTTCTTGAAATATAGGAGCATTTTTGTTCAAATTTAGTTTGAACTAAGATAACCGAATGGAGAGTGGAGGTAAAAGTTTTCACTTCAAAAGCTTTCTGAAAAGTAGGAAACAACGTGATTGTGACTAAGATTTTAGAAGGCTGGATACAAGGACCACAGTTAACATTTAGGGCTCTGGTCTACTCTTCTTGCTCAAGTAACTGCTGGAGATAACCATGAGATTTATTAAAAAATAAACCACAGGCCCAAAACAGAGTCACTTGTGGTAGGCATATGTCACCAAAACCGAGATTTAATATGTATCCTAACTGCAATTTCAACGTTCCCCAAGAATGTAATCTTAACTGGTCAGTCTGGAATTTCCTGGTCTCTGCTGGTAAGGTAATCCACATAAGAAGATTCACTGTCCCCTCAAAGGAGGAGACCTTGGCCAAAATAATCCTTTTGTTGTTGTTGTTTAAGACTTCCTTGTCCTATCTTTAAAAATATTTCCCTTTCTGTAGCCCTTTGATGATCCTTCCTACTTGCTAGATGGTATGTTACTTGATTCATGAATTGTTCATTGAAACCAATTAGATCTTCAAAACTTAGTTCAATTTTTGTTATTTGACAGATTTAATTAACACTTGAAGTTTGGGGAATCTTGCCACAGACTGAACATAAGCCTTAGAATTTAAATCCTAAAAATGTATTTGAAAACTAAAAGTTGTGAAATTGACATTGACGGAGGGAGCCTAGAAGCAGTAATTCCAAGGAAGCATACATTCCCTGAATCTCCTACTCCTGTTCCAATTTATCTCCTTCCCTACACCTAGTTTTGATGTATCAAAGTTAATCCATTAACTTTCACGTACAGAAAACCTGTTTTAAAAAAATAAGCCAGTTTCTTTTTTTTTTTATTACTTAATCTTTCTGTTCTATACCTCACAGATCATGATGATGGTGGTAATGATTGTTTTCATTTGTTCATCCTTACAAAAGCAGTTCTATAACCCAAATAAACATAGCTCCTCTAGCAGATTTTCAGAAACAGTTAAGGAAGCTGTGAAGAAGATATTTTGGAACAGTAAGGGAAGGAGAAGAAACTTCCTAAATACAAGAATAAGTTTATAATTCTTAAGTAACAACTTAAATATTACATAAAAAGAGAATCCAGGCGGCTTAGGAAGCCTAACAGAATAAATCAGAATCTGGAGAAATATTCCTACTCAGTGGCTCCAACAAATTCTAATTTGTAAGGCTTTGAGTTCTCAGTGAAAGACTATACTTGAGCATGTCTTCCATGAAAATATCCTCTAAGCAAGAGATTTGCCACCTGTAGTTTGACTTTGAGAGATCAATAAAACCCAGACTGCCATGTCATGATAAAAATTACAATTTACCTAGTCAAACTTCATCATTTTACAAATTTAGAAAATGATTGTCAGAGAACTAAAGAACCTATTTCTCAGTTATTTCAGTTTAAAGTTTCAAACTGAAGATACAAAGGGTTCTACATATTTTATTGCGAGAGAATAAGTGAATTCAGAAACGACTAAAAGAAAAACAGAGGTAAGTTGTGAGAGTTGAAATATGCTTCCCATTTCAGATAAAGTATAGTATTTTCTTCAATTTCACAAAACTGGAAAGGAAATGGGATCTAGACAAGGTAGAAAAAATTGGTGTTAATGAGGTAATTAGAAGATTTTTTTTTTGTTTTCATAGGTTGCAAACCACAAAATAGGAAGCTTAGAATGGGAAAGTCAAAGACAACCAAGCAAGCAAATATATTCTCACGGTTTAACTCACAGAATGACTGACAACAAAAAAATGGATCACCTGCCCTGATGCAGGGTAAAACAATAATAGCAACAAAAATCCAGAATATATGTAAATGAATTATAGTGACAGTTAACAATTCTCAAAAAGATGTTAAAAATCTCTAAAAGAAAAAACTCTATAGAAAAAAGCATGAAAAATATTTTATCAATAAAAAACTGCCATGTTATAATTTTAGTAGAAAATAATTGGATTTATTAGAATATGTCCCCCTGGGAAAATGATCTCCTTTAATAAATACATTTAAGATTTTTAAAATCAGAAATATGAAAATTCTGAAAAGTTCTTTCCATACATACATCCAAAATTTTATGAATAAAGAAGTAATTTTTTAGTTATTTAAATTGTCCCTTTCCTCATGATTTATTTTAAATTAAGCAATATAAAATGCTAAGTCAGTTTCACTTAAAGTTGCAGTAGAACTAATTCTAATAATGAAATAACCCCTTACAGCAAGTCTTTGAATGATTAGAGGATTTTCAGATAATTTCTTGTGAATGCAAACAAGATAATCATAGAAGTGCATATATCAAGTAGCCCTTTCTTCAAACACTAGTGGTTATGCATATTCAACAGAATGCAAATATTGACTTTTCTGATAGCAAGTGGATCAGATTGAAAAGTGTCTGATGGGAAACTATAATCATTTTGTGGAATGCAGCAATGACCTTCATACCTCCTATGCCAAGGGTGTATTCTACTTGAATCTCTGATTCTACTAACCTTCAAACAATTTACACAACTTGAGAAATAAAATAGACAACTGTAAAATAGCAGTCATTGCCAATACAACAAAGGTTTGGAAGAAATAAACAGACCTCATGTCTCAATGTTTCTTAGGCAATCCAAAGCAAGAAAGCCTAAGGTTGCAATTGACTTCTCAAAAAGACAAACTAGCACATGAAAAACTTCCTCCCTCTGAATAAACAGAGAAGATAAGAGAAAAAGTCAGCCAACTGTAAACCAAGGAATCAATATGCTCTGGAAATATAATATACAATTAAAGTATTTAATGTTTCAATGAGAAAAATACCCTAGTACATTTCAATCAAGATACCGTTAAAAATATCACATATTTTACACTTCATGAACATAGATTTATCATGTTTCAAATAACAGCTAAAGCATAGCTATGGATTCAAAGCTTAAAGAAATATGGCTGACTGAAAATAGACATATATAGGTACTCTGACAAATAAAAAACAAATGCTTTTTTATTGAAATGTTAAATGCATTAGACAGTAGAAGTTCCAGTCCAGTCTCAAAAGGATATATACTGCATGATTCCATTCATAGGTTACTCCGGAAAAGGAGAATGTGTAAGGACAGATAAACAAGTCTGCAGTTGGCAGAGGTTGTGGGGATGATCTGACTATGAAGGATAAGCATTACAGGTTATTACTGGGTAATGGATCTGTTCAGTACCTTGATTTTGGTGGTGTTTACAGGAGCTAAACAACTCTGTGAATGAAAATAAGTGACAGTGATACATTTTATGTATATGTGTATGGGTAGATAGAAATATAGAGGTAGATATAGAAAGATATTTACTCATATATCCCTTGCTTATGTTGATGGTGGTTATACATGAGAATATGTTGTCAAACTCATAGAAAATGCCCATGAATGTTTACAGGAGTTTTATTCATAATTACCAAAACTTGAAAGAAACCAAGATGTCCTTCATTAGGTGCATAGATTTATAAATTGTAGTATATCCCAACAATGGAATATTATTCAGCACTAAAAAGAAATGAGCTATTCAGTCATGAAAAGACATGGAGGAAAATGTTATTGAGTAAGAGAATCCAGTCTAAAAAGTTTACATACAGTATGATTCTAACTAAATGACATCCTGGAAAAGGCAAAACTACAGTGGAATTACTCTGTATAGAGACAATAATATTGTATGCATTTCATATACAATAATATTATATGCATGTCATATTGGTATTGGTATCTACCAATACCAATAATTTAATCATACCTCAGTGTTGCTACTAAAGCATATTGAAAAGACTTAGATATATAGAAAATAGCTTTAGATAATCTCTTCCCATACTTTTAAAGTAAAATTTAAATACTCAAAATAAAATAAGATGAAGTTTACATGCTACACAGTTTAATGGTTTCTATTCAAACTAGTGATGCTGGGTGTTTATTTAGTTAACTCTGTTTTAGAAAATTAGACATTTATACAATCTTAAAGCAGTTTCCATGTGACCCTCATATTGCAATAAAACTACAAAATAAGTTATATTTTTGTAAGAGAGATATATTAGACGATATACAAAATATCTTCTTTATCTAAACACTTTAGTAACAAAGCTGCTCAGTTTTATTTTTGGGGTTTGATGCACCACAAAAAATGGTGTTATAAAATCATTATCAATAAAGTTAATGAATAAATGTGAGTGAATTGTTACAAGAATATATATATATATATAAAATAAAAAATGCAACATAGTAACTGAAAATAGAATAAAAGATATATATTATCCTATTTTATTTATTTATTTATTTGAGAGAGACGGAGAGAGAGCAAATTGGGGGAAGGGAGAAACAGAAGGAGAGGAGGGGGAGAGCCAAGCTGACTCTGCACTGAGCATGGAGCCTGATGTGGGGCTCAATCTCACAACTCCGAGAACCTGACCTGAGCTGAAACCAACAATCAGACGCTTAACAGAATAAGTCACCTGGCTTCCCTCAGTTATTCTTCTTTTATAAATTTAACATTAACTTATATACATATAAACTCTATTACCATTATATATATATTTTTCCATCATAGTTCATTAAGAAATACAATGGATGATACAATTAGATATGAAAATGCATAGGATGACAAGAACATAAATACTAAACTTAAAGGCTATTTAGCCATTATTTTGTTATTTTCTTGTACAAACATTTTTAGTTTAGCTTATTGTGAAGCATCATAACCTTAGTCAAAAATGACTGAATCAACAACTTACTTCTAAACTCTTTCTAGTGGATGAAATTTATGAGCTACAACCCACAAAGCTTTAAATTGAATCACAGCTACCAAGTGATTACTCCTTCTAGTTGGGTGTTAGACATGCATGTCCAAACTTGCTATCTCCACTGACCTACAGGTCAAAATACAGCAGCTACTATCAGGATGTTAACAATGGAGTCCCAGAAGTGAGAGAATGGAAATAGACTTTATAAAAAAAAAAAAAAAAAAAAAAAAAAAAATGAGAACCCTCTACATGTGGTCTAACTTCCCAATATTAACTTCCTAAGGAAAATTTATTACACTTTAATATAAAATAACTCACATAATGCAATTGGTTTGTCTAATACCTAGTGAATAATCAATGTTATTTTATAATCTGCATCCAACCTTCTACGTAGGATAACTGAACTTTGGGAAAGCGGAAAGAACTGAGTTCCTAGAGAACAAATACCAACATTATAAAGTCATGTCAGTGGCTAGAGCACCAGCTCTCCTCAACTCTGCATATCTTCTCTCTCATTTGGTCATTTTAGTGTTTCTGTTGGCAGATAATTATGTGGACGAATTCCTCATGTATTCTATCGAATATTTTAAAATATAAATATAAGTCAAGCCTCTATATTATTGACCATTTAAAAATATTCATCAAAGATCCATTATATTACTAATATTCTAAAGGCAGGGTGTACAGTGACCCACACAGATGGAATCCCTGCCTTCAGGTAGCTCACATTTAGTGAGGGGGTGGACACGAAACAGGATAAACCAACAAAATATATAGTTTGTTAGACGGTGATTAAGGCCATGGAAGAAGAGAAAAACAGGGATAGAAGAGAGGAAGTGAGAGAATAGGAAGTTTCAGTTTTTAAGAAAAGGGTCCCAAGGGGGATGGCGTGGCAGGAACAACATGAAAGAAAAGAAAATAGGGTTGCGGTAAGGGAAAAAAGGCAGGGGGGCCGGTCCTGCAAGACCTTGGGAGTAGATCTGGCCTTCCTGCAGGGCCCAATGGAGAACTCTGGGAGTGGGCTGAGCAGGGCAGTGGCTTCATCTTAATCGCTCTGGCTGCTGAATTGGGAAGAGTTTGAAGGAAGGAAAGGTCAGGACAAGAAGAGCTAATTGGGGTAAGCTCAGGAGAGGTGATTGTGGTTTGTACAAACACAGCAGCAATAAATTGGTGGGGCAGCTCAGAGCTTGGAGCTGTTTTTTGTAGTTTTTAAGATTTTATTTTTTTATCTGATACAGAGTGAGAGAGCAAGAGCGAGTGAGAGAGAAAGAGAGCACTCACCAGCAAGGGGAAGGGGTGGAGGGAGAGGGAGAAGCAAAGGCTCCACTGAGCAGAGAGCCCCATTCAGGGCTGATCCCAGGACCCTGAGATCATGAGTCCAAGGCAGACACCTAACCCCTGAGCCACCGAGGCACCCCAACAATATGTTTTGAATATAAAGACTAAGATTTCCCAAGAGACTAAGTGAAAGAAAAGAATCTAAGTTGATTGCAAGATTTGACTGAACACATGAAAGGAACAAGTAGCCATTAATTGAGAAGGGAAAGACAGCAAGAGAGATGTATTCTACTTTGGATAGAATAAATCTGAGAAGTCTTTAGATGTTCATGTACAGATATTTTTCAATACATCCTGCAAATGGTATGTCTGTTTTGTTTTCTACATTTGATATCAAGTGGTCATTCCATGGCTTGGATGTCAGATGTAAAAGAATATTTTTCAAAATTTGTCAGCAATTATTTTTTTTAATAATTCAGTGATATAGTTGGTGCACAAACTGAAAAAAAAATCATGATACCATTATATAAATTCATTTCCAGAATTCATTTCAGAGGCCCTTAGTAAATTATGCTTCAAAGAAAGAAAGAAAGAAAGGCTTATGAGTCAACTTTATTACTAAATAGCAACAAGTCAACTTAAAAAAAGGAAAAAAATACTTGAAAGTATATAATATTTGAAAAAACAGAATATGATCTAAAACTGTAAATTCATGTCTTTCTCAATAGTACACAATAAATTTACCTTTGCATGACTTTTAATCTTAATAATAGTCAAAAGTAAACTACTTAAAAGTAAATGGAAAAACAATAAACCATTTGCTTTCAGTGTATATGGAAATCAAAAACTTCAAAGCTGTATGATTATAGGATTTTGTCACACTTTATTACAGGCTCAGAGAAAGACTTTTTAAATAAACTTGGCTTTTGAAATTAAGAATGTCTTTCATGGAATGCTGTTTTGTGTAGGTTGGAGGAGTGGCGGTGAATAAAATTAACATTACATTTACTTTGACCTGATTTGCAGTTTTTGTAAATGTGTGTGTATGTGTGTGTTTGTGTATGTGCATGTGTTTGTGTGTGGTGTGCAGATGTCTGTGGATAAGGTAGTTGTTTTATTTGGAATACATAATTGACTCAAAATGTTAGCAATTTGTGCATTAAGATTACATGTTATTTAAAGAGGGCTACTCTGTTGGGATGCAAGTTTAGGGAGGGAAATCAAATTCTCACTCTAGTTTAAAAAAATGATGATGACAAAATAATACTGATACTTTATACATCATACACCAAGGAAACTGCGTAAGATTACACAAACTTTCATATGCACAGCATGGGTTACTGATAACCAATCTATAGATAAATTTGGAATTCTGTGCTTTTGCCAATTAAAAGAGTGAGAAATAAAATGACTTGTCCATATTCATATAGTGGAGAGACAATGGAATGAGGATTCCAAACCAGACAGCCTACCACTAAAGCCTGTACTTGACTTGCTATTAATGTGTCACGACTTTATGTATCACCTATTTCCTTTGGGTGACCTATCTTCTGTGAACAAATGCTCCCTTAGTACATAAGGGGAAGATTATTCTTATCAGCCTTAAACAGATGGACCAGAGTTAACCAATTTGTCAGCATTTAGGAATACAGTAATGAAAAATCAGCATCAGTACTTTTGTACAGAAGACACTGTATCACATCAAATATATAAAATAGAATAAAGCACTAAGTTGTTAATGAATTGTTAATTTGCATTTTCTAAATATTTCCCTCAGTATGTTGACAGTTTCCAAAGTATTGAACATGTAGTGAGTTTTTTGATATTTGGATATATATTTCCTTTGATAGCTAATGAAAACACACTGCTTTCAGTTAGCCAAAAGGACTCTCTGGCAACCCATACCACACTTCAGATAACCTATCAGAATCTTAAGGTCTGCTATTCTCCTAAAAAGACCACTTGGTACTCTTAAACAGCAGTCACCTCAGATGGATCTGAAACCACTTTGTTAGAGAGAGAGAAATACACAAGAGTTAAGGCTGTTAAAATTACTTGCTAACCAAGGCCCTGAAGTGCCGGAGAGGTAAAGGCTGGCGCCTAGAAAAAGGTCACTTTTGCTAACAAATTCAATCCTGAGAACAACTATATGAATTAGCACCTACAATCTCCATTATGTAGAAAGGGATCTGAGACTCAAACATATTACATAAACAGCCCAAGGTAATATATCGTGTGTCTGGCCAAGCCACATTTTAGCCATGAATTATCTGACATCTGTGGGTATCCTGTAGGCTCTTTAAACTAAGGTTGATCACCAGTGAAATAGTTTTTCTCTCCAGAACGTGCTCTCCTTCCAAGATTCACCTTCACAATGTACAGTGAACATCCGCCACTTTTGTCCCCTGCAGCATCTTTTCCTGTCCTCTCCCATCCAAATATTACCATCGACTCTGACTTCCACTCCAGTAGAATTTCATTGCTATTGTCGTAACTTAGGAATTCATTTTTCTCACAAGCCTGCCCTTCAATTGCCTTGTCTGTTTCCTTTGTTTCATCCATATTCCACATAGCTGCTGATGTGTTCCTTTGGATATATAAAAAGTGATTATATTTAAAACCGTTCAATAGCCTTTACCCTACAGGATCTTTCTTTTTTCCGCCTCTGGAATGGAAATTCACCCTTTCATGTACCACCTGCTGTGCACTCCCCCCCCCCACTATGGAACCAATGACTCAGATTATTGCTTAATAAATCTTCCAACTTTATTAGCTTTCTGCAATTATTGTACTGAATGGCTATATTTTTGTGCGTCTTGAACGTTTGATTATAAATAAGGAATCCAACTGTACTTCAAGAAGACTATCTATTGCTAATTAGAAAATATTTTTAACCTCACAAAAATCATTCTCTCGGGATAGTTGTTATGACAGGAGAATCTTATTTTTATGGTTAAAAATATGTACCACGTTTTAGTAGGCAATTATATTTAAAGTATGAAATCACCACTCCAATAAAATTTATGTGAGTACAGTCAAAACACATGTTAATTAGATCTTTCATGGGATGAGTCAGACAAATGTATATTGTCTGTACATTTTATTAATTTATATTTTTACAATGTTTTATTTAACTTTTTATTATTTCTTTTTTGAGGAGCAAATAAAGTATGTTAAGTTAAATTTTTAAAATTATTTTGAGCTAAAGAAGTCCTCAGATTAGAAATATAAATATATTTATAAACATAATTTTCATCACAGGACTTATTTGATGTATTAAACAATTTATTTTTTCATACAAAAGTTTTATGGTTTAATAGATTTTCCTTATTAGTTTCAGAATATATCGAGGATGAGTAGTGCAAATGGATACAATTGACAAAGAATAACTTACATGAAGCCCTGAGGAAGGAATGCAGGATAAACACATATCCAATCCCAATCCCTAAAAAATGTAGGCAACCTATGTAAATTCCAAATATCTACTGCATTTATAGCATATATATATATATATATACAGGCTCATGTATATATATATATTCCTTGGATATTTCAGTTGAAAGAAAGTCAAATAAGCCATACTGTAAATGACAAAGTTTTTTAAGTCTCCATACTTAACAATGTGTGCACATGTGTGTGTGTGCACATACATGTAAGTGTATGAATGTGAGTGTAGGTCATAGGGCCTAAACTATGCCCCATGTTCAGGAATGAAGCAACAGTTGTCTTGATACCTCCAGTTAGAACCAGACAAGAACAATGAATCTTGGAACACTGAAAAAATTTAAAAAATTTAAAAATAAACTTAAAAAAAATAAATATTGGGGCCCCTGGGTGGCTCAGTGGGTTAAGCATCTGCCTTCAGCCCAGGTCATAATCCCAGAGTCCTGGGATCGAGCCCCACATCGGGCTCTCTGCTCAGCAGGGAGCCTGCTTCCCACCCTCTCTGCCTGCCACTCTGCCTACTTGTGATCTCTGCCTGTCAAATAAATAAATAAAATCTTTAAAAAAAAATCATACAAAGAAAAAAAAATAAATAATAGATGTCAGTCATAATCTTTTATCTAAAGCTGCCCAATGGAAGAGATTTTATTTTTTTTCACTTTAAAGTTTTTATTTAAATTCCAGTTAGTTAACAAATAGTGTAACATTAGTTGGGTATACAATTTAGTGATTCAGCATATCCATAGACACCCCATGCTCATCACAACAAGTGCCCTCCTTAATCCCCGTCCCCTATTTCCCTCATTCCTCCACCCATCTCCCCTCTTGTAACCATCAGTTTATTCTCCATTACTGAGTCTGATTCTTGGTTTGCCTCTCTCTCTTTTTTTGGTCCCTTTGCTTATTTGTTTTGTTTCTTAAACGCCACATACAAAAAATCATAGGATATTTGTTTTTTTCTGAATTATTTCACTTCACAATAAACTCTCTAGCTCCACCCATATTATTGCAAATGGCAAAATTTCATTCTTTTTATATGGATGAGTAATATTCCCTTATATATACACAAACTCTTCTTTATCCATTCATCAATTGACAGACATTTGGGTTCTTTCCATAATTTGGGTACTGTAAGTAATAATGCTATAAACATTGGCATTCATGTTTCCCTCTGAAAGAGTATTTTTGTATTCGTTGAGTAATTACCTAATAGTGTAATTGCTGGATAGTAGGGTAGTACTATTTTTAACTGTTTTCCAGAGTGCTGTACCAGTTTGCATTCTCACCAATAGTGTAAGAGGGTTCCCTTTCTCTGCATCCTTGCCAAACCTGTTGTTTCTTGTGGTTTTGATTTTAGTTATTCTGACACATGTGAATTGACATATCATTGCAGTTTTGACTTTAATTTCCTTGGTGATGAGTGATGTTGAGCATCTTTTCATGTGCCTTTTGGCCATCTGTATGTCCTCTTTGGAAAAACATCTATTCATGTCTGCTGTCCATTTTTAAATTGGATTATTTGTTTTTTGGGTTTTGAGTTTTATATGTTCTTTATATATTTTAGATACTAACCCTTTATCAGATATGTCATTTACAAATGTCTTCTCCCATTCAGTAGGTCCCCTTTTAGTTTTGTTGACTATTTGCTGTGCAGAAGTTTTTATTTTTATAAAGTTCCAATAGTTCATTTTTGCTTTTGTTTCCCTTGCCTTGGGAGACATTTCCAGTAAAAAGTCACTATGGTGGTTGTCAAAGAGGATAATGCTTATGTTCTCTAGGATTTTAATAATTTCTTATCTCACATTTAGGTCTTTAATCCATTTTGAATTTATTTGTTTATTTATTTTTTTAATAAAGATTTTTATTTATTTATTTGACAGACAGAGATCACAAGTAGGCAGAGAGGCAGACAGAGAGAGAGGCGGAAGCAGACTCCCCACTGAGCAGAGAGCCCAATGCGGGGCTCAATCCCAGGATGCTGGGATCATGACCTGAGCTGAAGGCAGAGGCTTTAACCCCCAGGTGCCCCTTGAATTTATTTTTGTATAATGTAAGAAAGTGGTCAAGGAATGTCTTTCTAAAGGACCCGGAGCTACCTATTTAAAATCAACAAAGTTAGTGTCCTTATCTCCTACTCACTTCCAGAAGGTAGGGGCATAACTTTGATAAGCAACGTTAGCAAATGTAGATGGCCTAATCCCATTGACCAACTTTCCTGTGAAGTTAGATCCTCCAGTACTTTCCCATTACTTCACTCCACCATTTACAGCTGTCTTACCTTTTGCTCTAGGGGAGTTGAGTTTGAAGTTTCTCCTCTATTGCAAGGTTCTTACCCCCTATTGCAATGCCTTAAATAAAATTTTGCCATTTTTAACAAGTATCTACTGCAATTTGTTTTATAGTAACTATTCAATATATGTAGCTAAAAGAATGTTCGATTGAATTGCTTTTGGATGAATAACCAGTCAATTCAGTCAATGGATTCATTCATGCAAAGAGGGACTTAAATAGGCCGTAGCTTCTCCTTCTATACAACATAAATTGCACAAAGAAATATGTACTATTGTATTTACTTATTAAACAAAATATTTTTCAAAGGAATATAAAGATGTAAAAAATTATTTGTCAGTTGTTCAAGTGATTAACCCTGAACAAATGTGCTAATGAACACTATTATTCCCCCAAAAGTGGCATGTTAGAAAATAAGTTTGCAAAGTCGTTTTACCAGTACAAGTGAAATAAATAATTTTTAGTATGTTATTAAATAAATTATAACAATTTACTTATTAAGATGAAATATCTATAATAAAATATTAGATTCTAAATTTTTTCTTATATTGCTTCTGTTTTATAGTTGCATTTCAACATAAATGTTATACTACTTTATTTTGTAGAAAATTTACTTTTTAACATACAACTCTAAAAGTATTCCCAATTATTTGGATAAGTTTGCGGGTGATCTATGGCTTTTTAAATTCTAATTCTGGCTTTATTCATAAACTGTCTTTTTTTATTTGGTAAATTATCTCCAATTTTCTGTGAACTGCACTGTTTTTTAAGCACAGTGTTCTATGAGTGACAGGATTTTGTGACTTCTACTCTGGTGTATAATTTTATTACCACAATGTCATACAACTAGATGAAACTTCCAAAAGCTTATATAATCCAAGATAGGCATTAAAAAAAAATCAGCTACATGTATAAGCTATTTTAAAATATTCTACTTCTTCTGGCTAACTTAATCTTAGGGAAAAAATTAAAAACATAGAAATGAGAATAAAATATCACCTGACAGCTTAGATGCAAAGTCAATTGTGAAGTACTTGAGAAAAAGCTTTTAGCAACATAAGAAAATAAATGAGGCTAAAATTAGATCGAGAATACTGGCAAGCACTCTTGACTTTGAACAAGTAACCAATAACCAAACTGGATGATACACCTGTGATTATTGTGTTATCATATACTGCCTTCATTAAAGGAATGAGGCTTCCTATCAAGAGTAAAATATTCAAGATCTGGGAAGAAGAAATCAATGGGCTGAAAATATTGTTTAAATTAAAACAATGTTTTCAGAAATGTCTAGGATGATGTCAAAGATGGCAGAGGTTAGAGCTTTGGACTCATTATGGTGCTAAAAATACAAAAATATTATATACTCTAATAAGAAAGAGCATATGTGATTTTTCTATTGTCTATAAAAATAATAGGTAACATGTATTGATCAAAATAAACTATGAGAATTCTATTAAAAGCATGTCCAATATCCAAAATATCAATAATAAATTATTGCTACATTTCAAGTCCTCAGACATGTTCATGTTTTAATAAAGGTTATTTATAAAAACATTAATTTATTTTATTTCCACTCTGAAAGTAATATGAAGTTAGCTATTTAATATAAAGATTATATGCTATAATTAAAATATATTATCTGCACAGATAAATGTTGTGCCACAAAGACCAAAAGTTACATAATACCTAGATATTTAAAATACCAATAATAATTAAAAAAAAAAAACAAGCAATCCCCTGAAAGTAAAGTTAAACATTGAAAAGAGAATATTAACTTTAATCTGGTCATATAAATTGATAATTAATGAGAAAACAAATTCACTCTGAAATTATCTTCTTTTGTGTATAGTAAATCTCTTTCTAATTAACTGTGTATAGTAAACACTTTATGGTGCCACTAAGATATTTGTACTAATCAGCAAATAGATTGTCTAAAATTGTCTAATAAGAGAATTACACTCTTCTGGGAAAATTACAATGCATTATGTATGCACAAATGATCATTTGGATAAAACATTTTAATGTGGCTGAATTAATACCATGATAGCCAACAAATTTCATTTATGCCTCAGTTATATGTTAATTTTAGAAATGACAAATTCAAGTATAATCCATAAATTTTATAAATTTAATAGCCTACATGAAATAATGATGTAAAAAGCAGAGTTTTTATCCTCCTTGTCTAGGTAATTCATGTGAAAACTATTACAGTCACCTTTAGTCTAGTCAAAAGTTAGGAAAAATTTCAGAAGTCAAATCCAGCTCTGATTTCCCAGATAAAACAAGTAGATTTTTCAATGCAAGTAATGGTTTTTGCTGGATATTTCAGGCATCATAAGGCCAGCCTGCACTAAATGATTGAAGATGGAAATTGATTCTGAAGCTGATTTAATATATTGGATTTGAAGTTCTTTTCCTTAGGGGCTATCAGGAGAACAGATGTGAAGAGGTTTGACTTTTGGAAGCATCAACCAAAATCCATGTGCTTACACTGATGCCTGCCAGGCACAAAGATACAAGTATCCACAGGTTCAATAGTTCATGCTTTAAAATTGAACACTGAATATTTTCCTTTTTAAAAAATTGTACTACTTACAAACTTAAAAGAACTAAAAATGCCATATTTGTTGCATTTTTTTAATGTAAACTTCTGCAAACTTACATATCTATGGAGGCTAAGGTAGTATTCTTGGATTTATTGTGCAAAACCACCTTTGTAAAATGACCTTGATAGTCTAATTGGGATTGAGAAGCTTTTACTAAAATGCATGCTTTTATTTTCTAGAAGTAGGTCATAATTATAAACTGTCTTACAGGGGTTGTGGAAGTAGATGTAAAGTAGAAATTATAGCCCTTGGTACGAAATCAGGGAGCACCAAAATAGAGAGACAGAAAAAGGGGGGAGGCAGAATATGCCTGGAAATGCTTCCAAAGTTATCAAAACTGGAAGTGTTGGAAAGAGGTAAGTACAAGTAGAATACAATTGTATATAGACAATTCAACTTGATATTCCATTGATTCACATCTATTAGAAACTATATATTTTAAACTAAGTGGATCAATAAACTCATTTTTTAATTTGATCCCCCAAATACCAAACAATAATGATAAATCCTGAGATTTTAAAATCTTGATTTAGTTTCTCAATAACTAACAAATAAGAATTAGTAGCTACTTGTTAATATCTACCTCCTACAGGCCAGGAACTGAATACTGTACTTTATTATCTTTATCACAATCATTTTTAAAAAGGGAAACTCCTCAGCAAGTTTTAAAGTGTATTGGATACAATGTAAGATTACAATCCAGTTAAAATAATTATAGGTGGAACCCCAGTATTTCATAAGTGTGTGTGTGTGTCTGCTTATCACCTTTATTTTTAACAACATGTGTGGAAAGGTGACTGTTGTTATTTCCTCTTGTATACAAGAAGGACGTCATAGATAGGAAGTAAAACCGAGAACACAGTAAGTACTAAGGACTGAGAAAATGAGGCATTGCTGAATAGCAGATAAGAACCACATAGCCATGAATTTGAATCACAACTTAGTCATTTGGTGGCCATTAGATCTTAGACACATTGCATAGTGTCTATGATTTTTCACTTTCCTCATTATACATGAAGTGTATGATAGTGATCATATTTATCTGTTGTGAGCTGTCAACTGCATAATACACTGAAGTCTCCCAATAAGAATATAAGACGGAATACCTGGATGACTCAATTGGTTAAGCATCTTCTTTTGGTTCAGGTCATGATCCAAGGGTTCTGGGATTGAGTCCTACATCAGGCTCCTTGCTCAGTGGGAAGCCTACTTCTCCCTTTGCCTGCCACTCCCCATGCTTGTACTCCCTCTCTCCCTCTCTCTCTGACAAACAAATAAATAAAATCTTTAAAAAAATAATATGCGCCTAGGGCACTTATGTTTGTATGCCTGTGTATATACATGGATAACATTCAGTAACGTGGGTTACTAAATGTTACATTTAGTAACATGTTCAGTACTTCAGGAAATCATAGCATTATTGCTAAATGTTAGCACCAGGATTCAAGCCCAATATTATTTTTACACCCAAACCAGTATTTTCACTGCACTAGTGCCAAAGCCAGAAATGCTCATTGTCTTAACTGCTTTGATGCAGATTAAGAAAAATGATTTATTCTTCTTTCCCTTCATTTTTATTTAAAATTCTACACCTAATTGAATATATCGTTTCAGATATTGTCACAGTTTAAGGAAGTATAAGGAGACACTGTTTATCCATTAGGACAAAAAAAAATTATTACGAAGGTAATCATAATTTTATATGGTTGTAAGATAGAGTTGAAAACACCTACTCATTTATTAAAAGGTATATCATTATTTGGTTTGATCAATTGTTATAAATTCAAAATTTTTATAGGAATATTGTACCTTAGTTGATGATACACAAAAATTGTATATTTCAATCAGCTCTACCACAAACACAGAGACTGGTATTTTATGATTTTATACACAACTTTTATAACTAATGAGAATGCCTACTCCATTAAATAGTTATAACTCACAAACTAACTCAAAAATTCCATTTGAAAATAATTTCAGAGATTTACTTAAAACATCACACATCTCCTTTCTCTTTCCTTTTTTTAGTTAAATCACATTATGTTAATTTTTTATGGACTGAATCACTATTTGAAATAAACTTCTTGTGATAGTTAATTTTATGTGTCAACATGACTCGTCATGGGGTGTCAGATTAAATATTCCTTTTCAGAATGTCTCTGAAGGTGTTTCCAGACGAGATTAGTATTTGAATTTGTGGATTTAGTAAAGTAGATTGCCTTTCTCAATGGGAGTAGGCACCATCCAACCCACTGAAGGCCTGAACAGAAAAAAATAGGGAGAAAGGAAGAATTCACCTCTTTTTTCTACCTTATTGTTTGAGCTAAGGCATCATCTCATCTTCTCCTGTCCTTGACTGGAATTTATACCACCAGCTCCTCTGGTTCTCAAGCATTTGGACTCAGAATTAATTATACCATGGCTTTCCTGGGTCCAGCTTGCAAATAACAGATTATTCAGCCCCTCCGCCTCCATAATTATGTAAGAATGGGTTTTCTAAATTGGTTTTTGAGATTTCCAGTTGGCTGTCCAATCTGATTAAGTTTAAAGACACTCATGACTATGTTTCAGCAGTAAAGGGATACTGATAGTCAATGGCACGAACTGTTCATAGAGATATGCAAAATATCTACACTTTTTACAGGATACTCCTAATCAACTACTTATAAAAAACAAAGAGCAAGGAGATTTTCTTTTTTTAAAGAGTGACCTGTGGTGATACTACCCTTTTGTTATTTTATTTTTATTATGTTATGTTAGTCACCATATAGTACATCATTGGTTTTTGATATAGTGTTCCATGATTCATTGTTTGTGTAAAACACCCAGTGCTCCATGCAATATGTGCCCTCCTTAATACCCATCACCAGGCTCACTCATCCCCCGACCTCTGAGCTAGGAGATTCAGTGTATGATGCCTTCAAACTTTTTTTTTTTTTTTTTGAAAACCGATGAATACAGTGACATTGGTTTGTTGCTCCTAATGTCATTGGACAAAGAGGTGAAAGAAAAGGATGAGTTCTGGGATTTGAATTTCCAACTCAAACATTACATAAATGACCTAAAATACCATTGGTCATTCAAGCTATGTAGCTGGGGGAGAGGATTAACCCTACATTTATAGCAGGCTCCTATAAGACAATCCTAATCTTCCCAGTATCACCCGTCACCACACTTTTTCTGCCTCTAGACCTTAACTACACTCATGTCCCAACAAGCTCCTAAAGGCAAGGCACAAAATGTGATCCACAAGGAGGTGTGTTACACTCCAAAAGAACAACTCGAGTTTTCTAGTGTATACAGACAGATACCTGCAGAACATGTGTGGGCATAGATATTAAGGGTGGGAGATAACCGTGACAGAATATAAGGTTGAGTAAGGCTGAATTTATTGACCTGGGCTCACTAAGAAGAGATTACACATTTAATGTTGTCATTTTGACTGTTAGAATTAGAAAGGGCTCTAAAAGTTTACTTGGTTGGTTGATTGAAACATGGACCAAAAGGTGGTCCCTCCCTGAGTGAATCAGAAGTGCCAGACATGCCTTGGTTTAACGTAGAAAAAGGGATTCAAAGGAAGATTGAAATGTTACAATGGAAAGGTTCTAGAAGACATATCTTGTACTGATGCTGGGAAGAATAGATTTGTGAGGAAAGTCCTGATATCCTTGAAGAGCTCTGTGATAACATTTCTCTGTAGTAGAGACTTCATATGGGAACCATAGTTTCTGAATTGGGAAACCTAAATATGATAGGAGAAATTGCATCCTGGGGTGGCAGGGGCCTAGTGGCAGCACTCAACTGCCAAAGGCAAGGTGAACATGGTTACTGTAATGGACAGCAGATTCAAAGCAACAATCAGAATAACCCAACATATGCAGACTGTGGCATTGGTGAGTTGGTTATGGTGTTCCTATAAATGAGATAGGAAACTTACTAAATCCTTACTTCATCTATATAAGCAAAAAAAAATTTCTAGTTCAAGTGAACAAAAGTCCAACCTGAATCAGAAAAACAGACAGTCATGGGACCTCAATCAATTCCTAGACTTGAGGTAATTTACAGTGTCCTAACTCCTGGAATGATGAGGAATCCAGGTCACCTTGAGGAAGGATACTATTGAAAATTTTTACTGTTAATCTTTCCCTACCCTTTCCCAAAGGGACATACAGCTCAGATAACTTTACATCAGGGAAAAGGAAATAATCAGACTTTCCAGGGATGACTGGATACTGGGTCTGCACTGACAATAATTTCATAAGACTCAAAAGGTCACCATGGCCCACAGTCAGAAAAGAAGTTTGTGGAGGTCAGGTAATCTATAAAGCTGATCCACCACTTGAGCTATATAATCCAGAAGATGCAATAGTGCTTCAAGTCTTAGTGGCAGATAGCAATGCTGTTTGTAGGCTTTGGAAGGCCCTTATAAGTAACTCACAGTGCAGGCTTTTAGAATTTGGAAACAAGGCCCTGCCATCATCCACAAAGGACTACTCTCCTTTTGAGAGACAACTTTTGAAATCTACTTGGCTTTACTAGAGACTAAAACTTAACCATGGGTCACAAAGTTACTGTGTGACCTGGGATACCCAACACAAACTGTGTGTTATCTGATCCACCATGTCATACAGTTGAGCATATACAGAAATATTACATCATTAAATGGAGTGATATGTACTTGAATGGGACCAAGTGAGCCTGAAGGTACAAGTTTTATGGGAAAGTAGCTCAAGCACCCATGGTTCCCAGGCTTACTACATTGTCTTCTCTTTACCAGCCTGAACCTATAGCCCCATGGGGAGTTTCCTATCATAGGTTGACATAGGAAGAGAAAACTTGGGCCTGACTTACAGATGATTCAGTGGAATATGCAGGCACTACCCCAAAGTAGATAGCTACAGTAATACAGCCTCTTTCAGGGACATTCCTAAGGAATAGGACTAAGGTGAATTTTCCCAATGGAAAAAAACTTGGAGAAGTTCACGTGGCTGTACACTTTTCTTGGAAGAAGAAATGGTCAGTTGTGTTTATAGACTGATTTGTGGACTATGGCTAATGGATTGACTAAATGATCAAAGACTTCGGAGGATCATTATCGAAAAATTGGTTACAAAAAAAAATTAGGTCAGAGTTACATGGACTTTTGCAAATAGGCAAAAAATATGAAGACATTTGTGTCTCATATGAATACTCATTAATTAAAGGGTGACCTCATCAGAAGAGGATTTTAATAATCAGGAAGATAAAATTACTGCATATATTCTGGATTTGGATTAAACTACAATTAACCTCTTTCCCAGCCACCTTTATCATTGCCATAGTGGTGGGGATGGAGACATTCATGGGCTCAGCAATATGGACTTCCACTCATCAAAGCTGACCTGGCTGTGTACCACAGCTGATCATCCTTTCTACCAGCAATAGAAACCAACACTGAGATGCACTCTCAACATACACTATTCTCTGTGGCGATCAGTCAGCTCTCTAGTGGCAGGCTGATGACATCAGACCTCATCCAATATGGAAGGGGTCACATTTTGTTTTTACTAGAATAGCTACTTACTTTAGATAAGGATTTGCCTTCTCTTCCATATACTGCTTCTGCCAAAACAAGGACTTATAGAATGCCTTAGTCGCTGTCATGCATGGCACATGTTATTGCTTCTGATCCAACTTATTTCACAGCAAGAATTCACTGGTTTTATCATGTTCCCCCTCATCATGAAGCAGTTGGCTTGAAAGAATGGTGGGATGGTCTTTTGAGGACTCAGATACAAAACCTAGGTGCTAATATCTTGTAGGATGGAGGCAACATTCTCCAGAAGACTGTATAAGCTCTGAAATGTTGTCTGATATATGGTGCTATTTTTTCCAGAGCCATAATTTATAGGTTTAGGAATTAAGAGCTGAAAATAGATGTGGCACCACTCACCATTACCCTTAATGATGCACTAGCAAAATTTTTGCTGCCAGTTGCCATCACCTTGTGCTCTTCAGGTCTAAAGGTCTTAGTCCAGAGGGAGATAAGCTTCCACTAGGAGACACAATAATGATTCCATTGAACTGGAAGTTAAAACCACCAACTGGTGCTTTGGGCTTCTTCTGCCACTGAATCAACAGGGTAAGAAGGAAGGTACAATACTAGCTAGCATGACTGGTCTTGGAAATGAAGGAGAAATTGGAATACTACTCCATAATTGGATAAAGAGTGTGTCTGGAATATAAGAGATGCCTTAAATCATGACTTAGTATCATCATGCTCTGTGATGAAGGTCAACGGTAAAACCACAACCCAATCCAAGAAGTACTATTAATGGCCTAGGTAGGAACCTGGGCCACCCCACTGACGTGCTTGCTGAAGGCAAAGAGAACACAGAATGAATAATGAAAGAAGGTAACTATAAATACTAGTTGTGATCACCTGACCAGTTACAGAAATAAGTATTGCAATTGTCATGAGTATTTTCTCCCTATTTTGCTATGAATATATTTATGTGTCTATCTACCCATCATATCTTTGCTTTCTTTATTCTCTTATTCCCTTATCAAATAACATAAAATGTATTGATGTTATTTATATAACAGGATATCAAAGAGAAAAGCAAATACCACTCAATGATTTTTAACTCCTCTTCAGGGAAAGGAATTAGTGCATTTCAAGTTTTATGCAGCATAGTTGTCCTGTTAGGTGGAATTGCAGCTTTGCTACTGTCTTTATGTAGAGATCAAGTATGGGTTGAAATGCATATAGGTGGTAAGCTGACAAAAGGCAAACTGGACATGATTAATTTTATGGGCCAATTTGACTGGCTATGGGATGTCCAGATTAAATACTATTTCTGGGGGCACCCAGGTGGCTCAGTGGGTTAAAGCCTCTGCCTTTGGCTCGGATCATGGTCCCAGGGTCCTGGAATCAAGCCCCGCATCGGGTTCTCTGCTCAGCAGGAGCCTGCTTCCCTCCTCTCTCTCTGACTGCTGCTCTGCCTACTTGTAATCTGTCTGTCAAATACATAAATAAAATCTTTTAAAAAAATACTATTTCTGGGTGTTTTCAAGGTGTTTCCAGAAGAGATTAACATTGAATTAGATGTTATTGTAAAGGGGATTATTTTCTAAATTTCTCTTTCTGATAGTTTGTTATTAGTGTATAAAAACTGATAGTTTTTATAGTTTATAATAACTGATGTCTATGTATTGATTTTGTATTCAGTAATTTTACTGGATTCGTTTATTAATTTTAATAGGTTTTTGGTGGAGTCTTTAGGGTTTTCTGTATATAGTATGTTATCTGTGAACAGGGACAGAAGTTTCATTTCTTTCTTTCTGACTTCAATATCTTTTATTCCTTTTTCTTGCATAATTGCTCTGGCTAGAACTTACTGTACTATATTAAATAAAAATGGCAAGAGTGGGTATCCTTGTCTTGTTCCTAATCTTAGAAGAAAAGCTTTCCACTTTTTACTGTTAAATATGATGTTATTGGTATGCTTGTCATATATGACTTTTATTGCATTAAAGTACATTCCTGCTATATCCTTTATACAACTTTAAATAAAAATTCCACACAGAGGCATTCCATTCTCTGATTAGGTTACACCCTTATGTTTATGTTTAATGTTTCTATAAAACCCTTCGCTTATGTATTTATTTTATATCTTTATTACTAAACCATGACTTAAATGAGTCATGTCCTATATATTACTATATTATTGGTAGTTGCTTGCCTGTATTATTGCATTATTTAATGCATTATAAAATAGATGAGTGGTAGATATAATCATGTGATTGAATAAGATTCCCTGAGTGAGAGTTAAATGAGGAGAGTACTGAGATGGATGTGGGAGCCCAAAAGCCTTCAGTTAGAGAGGTCTTTAATTAGTCAGTGAAAGAAATGGGGGAGAAATACAGAAAACAAAGAATTTGGGGATGAGAATCCTAAAAACATTAGTTCTTTCCTCTTTTAATTCCTCCACCTCACCTGTTTTGGTAAGTGAAGAAACACTGATATTGGTATTAAGTGTCAGGTACAATTCTAAATTCTTGTATGTATTTTCTCTTATTTAACCCTCAGTGTGTCACTGTGGGATAGGGACTATTTATACCTCCACTGAGGCAGAGGAGGCTCCTAAAGAAAGACTTTCAGTAAGTGACTAAAATAGGATTTAAACCCAGAAACCCAGTTTCTTATTCCCTTGTACACTGCTTCTTCTGCTGCTATTTATAGTATTTTAATTCTATGAGTTGTGCTGTTTTAATGTTTTAGTCTCACCTTGCGTATATGCACACACACATTCTTCCTCCCAAGACAAACACATTCAATTAACTGGTGGCAGATATATATAAACATTAAGCATTACCAGTTTTCATTGCATATATCAAATTTAACATAAGCTTTTATTTTTGAATAATATAAAAAAACTATTATAGTGATTTGCTATAGTGTCCCACTATAAAGCTATAATTATAATTGCATATGATTTATATTTGGGGGATAGATTCCTACAATTATTATGATACAACATTTAATTTTACTATTGATAACATTTCTATCCTGACTAAATATTTAAAAAGTTTTCTTCTAAACACAATTAGTGTTTATTCTAAATATAATTTATGACCAAGAACTCCTGTAAATTCAGGGGAAATGGAAGAAATTGAAATAATAGTATAGTTTTAAAAAATAATTTTCTGACCTTCATTTGGAAAGTTAAACTGGTAAATAACCAGGCATTGTGGTACTTAAAAAACGAGAACCAGATAAATGAATAATTTATATCAAATATCCAATTACATAAAATATATTAGATTATACATGTCCTCTGGGCTTCTTGTAAGGAAATTTTATATGTTATCATTTTATAAGCAAAAATATGATTAAAGTCAATTTTCTTATGGTTCTATAGGAGAATGACTATTCAAGAATTAGAAGTCATATTCTTTTGGTAACAAGAAATAAATCATATTTTCTAAGTCCCAGTGTTATTCACTGCCCTAAGTGGCTTAATAATAAGCCAACACAATTTCTTTTATTTTGCCATGTTCATGTTGTTTTTCAAGTAGGATTTCCTGCTTTGAAAATTACTCCATTCCTATGGATCCTATTTGCAATATTGCAATTTTCTATTTTTGTGGCAGGTTTTGTTTTGTTTTGTTTTTCAAATAATGCCCGGTGGCAAAAACAATACAATAGCCTCATAGTTATGGAAGGGGATTGGCAAAATCTTCACATTATTGGATCAGTATTTTTAAATTAAAAATATAGATGTATATACTATCTGTTAGTTACCTTGTCAGTCCTTGGAATATTTTGACTTTCTCATAGCTAATCAGAATCTTATTCTCAGATGGTTAGGCACCAAGAAATTTAAAGACATAGCCCCATTTATCTGTAACTTGTTGCCAGGCTCACAATTAGCCAACTTATTTCATCAGTGGTTGATAACATATTAGTTATTATAAAGAAGGAAATGAAAGAGATAATTCTTCCACTCAATATTCTGAAGTTCTTAATATGCAGGCGCTATAAAGAATCATAGTATATATAAGCATTATATATACCAATATATTTTAAATTCAAGAAAGTGTATTTTTCAAATAAAATTACAGTATAGGAGCCCTTGGGTGGCTCAGTCGGATAAGCATCTGCCTTCAACTCAGATCATGATCCCAGGGACCTGGAATTGAGGCCCCCCTTGGTTTCCTCCCTCTTCTTCCTCCACCACTGCCCCCCATAGGTGCTCCTGCTCTCCTCTCTCTCTATCTCAAACAAATAAATGGAATCTTTACTAAAATTGCAAATCTGAAAAATGTACAATAAACATATATAAGAACACCAGCTTTTGAAATACTTAGATTTGGGGGAAAAATATTAGCACTGAAATATTTTTTGTGGTTGGGTAAGTTTCATAGTATGGCTATGTTTATCTCCTTGGGTTAACTCTGCAATGCCCATAATACAATATTTCATCATATTTGACTTATTTTCAAAAAAGTAAAAGTGTAGAAGAAATAGTGCAGGCTCAAAAGACAGAAAAACTTGGGTTTGAATCCCTGCTCTGTATTAGCCAAATACTGGTCAACAGCACAATGGGTGAAGTACATCATGGTATGTTCATACAGTGTAATACTAAATAGCAATAAAAATGAACAAAATACAACTTTGAGTAACAAGTCTAATAAGTATCTTAGACTGTTGATCATGAAATAATTAGATTATTTCACTTATATATGGTTAAAACAGATACAATTCAACTCAATTTTAGAACTCACAGTCGGGCGCATGGGTGGCTCAGTGGGTTAAGCCGCTGCCTTCGGCTCAGGTTATGATCTCAGGGTCTTGGGATCGAGTCCCGCATCGGGCTCTCTGCTCAGCAGGGAGCCTGCTTCCTCCTCTCTCTCTGCCTGCCTCTTTGCCTACTTGTGATCTCTCTCTGTCAAATAAATAAATAAAATCTTTTAAAAAAAATAAAAAATAAAAAAAGGACTTACAGTCATGTCTAACTTTTATTTTTTTTTAAAGATTTTATTTATTCATTCGACAGAGAGAGATCACAAGTAGGCAGAGAGAGAGAGAAGGAAGCAGGCTCCCCGCTGAGCAGAGAGCCCGATGCGGGACTCGATCCCAAGACCCTGAGATCATGCATGACCTAAGCCGAAGGCAGCGGCTTAACCCACTTAGCCACCCAGGTGCCCCATGTCTAACTTTTAAACTTGCTAGTGACTGGACAGAGGATGGCATGGGAGGAGCTCAGGGGGCTTTGGTAATATTCTATTTAGTGATGCAGTATACATCAAATTGTAAACTTGATATTTATTTATTTGCTTATATAAAATATGTTATAATAAGATATTCATTTAAAAATAAATTATGAAAATTGTATATAATTAGAGATTGGCTGTAAGTATATTGTTGAACATTTAAACTCAAGAGTGTTTGGATTAACATAATGACTGTGAATGAGATAACTCTTTCCAACTGTCTTCACCTTTATTTTTACAAAGTTAAAAAAAAATTGGTATAGCATAAAGCAAATACAAGTGTTCTAAACAGTGGTAGTAATGGTTAGATGATCAAGGAACCATAGTGCCATGACAAGGCTTAGACAGAGTGAAAAAAAATTAAAAATCTAAATTTAAGATCCATTACTCATTGCCAACAGTATCTTTTAATGTTTTCAAATATTTGGGTTCTTCAGAGTCCATAGTCTCTCATGGTCAACTCATTTTGGTAAGAAAGAGTGCTATTTGGTAAAGGGTGGTTATATGATTAAAGTTAATTCAATAGGAAAGTCATCTTTAATTTTGTTTTAATATAGAGATGGTATTTAATTCATGTACTCATCTCCTGACAGGAACATAAAAATCATATCTGAATTTCCTGTTCTGTAGAAACAATGATAAAATCACTATGATGCTTGCACATATTATATAGGAATAAAAAAATGAGTTTCAAAATACAATTTCCATCCATGTTCCAACAGATAGAGATCTTTACCCAAAAGACAATGAACTAGATTTAAAAAAAAAAGTGTTGCGTTCTAATTTCCTGAAGCTTGAATGATTTTAGGTCATCCTTTTTTCTTTTCCTTTTTTTTTTTAACATTTAATATAGAGGATAAATTGCCTAAACTTGGGCTCAATTTACATAATCCTCCACTAGGATAGTAATTTGTATTGTAGTATTTTAAATTAAACAGGCACAACTATTCAGGAAGCAATTGAAATAAAAGACTTTTTCTCTTCTATCTATTTAGCTTACATAAAAGGATTTAATTTTGTAGAGAAATTAAATTGAAAAGAAAAAAATAAATAAAAGGAGGGAAATAAAAAATTGACCTTTGATTGACAGAAGCTTCTAACATTCTACAAAAAGTGTCCAATAATTATATACCTTTAAACTACTAGTTAGCAATGGACGTGTTCTCTTTTAGCAAAGCCTTCTTAGAATGCCATTCCTTTAACAACAATCAGAACCGACAGCCTGGTCCACCTTTTGTGATAATGTGCCATGCAGCCTTGTTAATGTGACCCATTGAAATAAATGAAAAATGTGCTTGTGCCCCGGTATAATTGTTGGCAGCAGCATTTGAGCAGGCTTTAATTTGCACTTCACTGTAATATCTCCTCTCAAGTCTGATGTAAACGTTAACCAGAGCTGGCACTATTAATAGCATGCTAGGAGCTGGGGTAAGGGCAAAGGAATATAGCTGGAATGAACCAGAATATGACCTTAATTGTTAATGAAATGCAGCAGTTGTATGAAAAGGCAAGAGCACAAAATGACTACAATAATTGTTTCAGTAGAAACCTGCATAATGCAGAAGGCTACAACTATAAAATATACCACCCCAAAAAGCACTCCTTAGATTCATATTTCAAGGTTATATGTGAGCTCTGATTGCCCTTTAAATTGCCGGTAGACGATAGAAGAGAAAATAATACATCTTAATATATAATTAATAATATTTAAAAGCATTAACTCATAGACTTGAAGCTAATAGGTGGCATAAAAATAAGAATAATAAAACTGCTATGCACAGGAAACAAGAATTATTTTTTTATTCCTACATTACTCTGTGGCTATATAAAGGTTTTGATATCATTTAGTATTTTGTTTCTTCCTACGGACACCATATAAATAAATAATCATTCACCTTAACACACTTATGACCAGTTTTCTAAAAATTAGGTGTGTAAAGATGAAAAGAAACATGCTATTGTTTGATTTGGGTTTTTGACTTGCAATTTAAGACAAATTTTCTTGGTATTTGTTTTGTTTTGTTTTAAAAAATAGAACCTATTACGCTTTTTGACAACTTTCCTATATTTTTACTAGTTTAGAATATAAACATAAGTGGTGATTCTGAACCATTTCTTGATGCTTTTTTCCTACTTGCACGTTAATTCACTTTTTATAAAGTTCAACACACCAAACTTGGAAGTTTACCCGGCAACACTATTTCAAAATAGCAAAGTTGTATCTTGCAATATGTCTCACACCTATTTCTCCACTTTCTAAGGCCCTTATATGCCCATAAAATTATAAATTTGTCAAAGCACCCTAAGATGGTGATGCATTAATGCTAAGGATCACAGAGAAGTTAAAGAAGAAATACAGTCCTATATAATAGGATCATCATACTAAGGAGAAAAAATGCTGAAGGAACATATGAGAAACAATTCTCACAGAATACACTTCACCCATTTGAAGTACACCATTCAATGTCTTCTAATATATTCACAGGGTTGTACAACCGTCACTACAATCTAAAACATTTTTGTTACCCTGAAAAGAAACCCCAAACCCAGCAGCAGTCAATCTCCACTTCTTCCCATACATCTCCCTAAGTAACAGCTAATTCACTTTCTGTCTTTATAAATTTTCCAACTCTGGACATTCCATATAAATGCAATCAGACTACGTATGGCCTTTTATGCATGGCTTTTTTCATATCATACACTATTTTCAAGGTTCATCCATCCTTGCTGTAACTTACATCAGTACTTCATTCCTTTTTTATTACAGAATAATATTCCACTGCATTATACCAAATTTGTTTATCTGCTTATGAATTGGTGAACATCTGGATTATTTTGAATTTTTTCCTATTAGGAGTAATGCTGCTAAGAACATTTGCGTGCGAGTTTTGTCCGGATGTGTATTTTTATTTCTCTTGGATATATACCTAAGAGTTATATTGCTGGGCCATATGGTAGTACCATTTAAATTAATCACATTTTGAGGAATGTTCTATAGCACAATAAAAGTCAAAATCACCAGATCAGATTATAGTTGCTCCCAGGAAGTAAGAAAACATCTGTTTCACTGTCTTTTTACCAAGCTATAGTGTTATGGGAAGTGTGCATGACAGCAAAAACTAGAACACAATGATGCCTGGAATTTGGAGGTTCAGAGTTAGGGGAACTCTCAAGCCAGAAAGTAAGTGTCACTTTTGTGCTGAGTTTTTGTTCTTTTCATCATCAAACCATTAAGATTTTAACCCCCAGGGTTACAGTAGGTTATATACTGAAAGATCTGACTTGAATTTGTGCAATAAACTCCTCACAATCTTCTAGAGGACAGGTAAAATATTTCATGAGCTTGTGTCTTTGGTATGCCTCGGTGAGTACTTTGCACTTAGGTTGATGTTCAACAAGTATATAGATTCTAAATCCCTGTGTGATGCACTGTGTTCAAAGGGTAATAGCCAGAAAAGCACTTTCCAGCACACATCAAATATTGATATACAACGTGCATCAGTCCTCCATGGGGGTATCTCTGGAAGGCAGCAGAATGAAGAGAGACATAAACTTCAGTATCGCCTTTCAGTTTAGGGCAAAGGAAAAACGCAGTTTATCCTGAGGAACATGCTACCCACAGAAATCTTGATGATTTCCTAGAAGTACAAGTACTGAATTTTAATAATATTAGCTCAACTTCAGGTTATCAACACTTGATTCTCTTACCTTAATGCAATCTCATATATCCTTCTCAGGATAAAAAATTCTTCAAGTGAACATGGATTATTAGTGAAAACAGAAAATCAGAGTTAAAAAGAAATACTGTGACCCAAAAATCCATCATTCAAAACATTCCAATCATTTCTTCAATTAAAAAATCTGTAGACTAATATTACCTAAAACAAATCAATACTAAGCATATGAATTTTAACTCAACTTTTCTGAGTTTTGATAGGAAAATCCTGATTTAACAAAACTTGAAAATTTCATAGAAAGGTTTATTTTATCTCTTAGTTAAATTATATAGGAAGAAACTGAGATATATCAAATGCACTTCAAGTGAATGTCAAATATCTGAGCACTTAATAATATTAAATTGGAAACTTATAGACTTTTTCCCAGAATGGATGGGGAATCATGTTTTTCACCACCTTCTTCAATGTGGCATAATGTGTTATTAGAATTTTTGAATATTATAGTATTATGAATCTTATCCAATAAAATATAACCTCTCAGAATAGCTTCACAAGTGTCTGTCATACTTCAAACATACTTCAAACATTTCAGGAGTGAATTGGTTCTCCTGGGATTTAGAGATTGACAGTGTTGAAGACCAGGGAGTAGAGAAGAAGCAGAAGGATCTTCCTCCTCTCCTGATATTCTCTCCATATAGAGGAACTCCATTAATACAACACATGCTACTCCTGGTTTCTTTCTGCTCCCTTGCATCCATCCTTAAGAGACAGCAGGATTGATATGACAGTTGAATTTGGGGCTTATTCTGTTTTACTTATTTTTTGTGTTTGATTTTGTTTGTTGGTTTGTTTTCTATTTTTTTATGATTATTATTATTTCTTCTGCTTCCATGATTTTTATTTTACAACTTAGGAGCATCACACATGGTTTTGCTTCACACAATAGTAAATAAGAGGTATTTTGCTTTTGGGGCGCCTGGGTGGCTCAGTGGGTTAAAGTCTCTGCCTTCGGTTCAGGTCATGATCCCAGGGTCCTGGGATCGAGCCCTGCATTGGGCTCTCTGCTCAGCAGGGAGCCTGCTTCCTCCTCTCTCTCTGCCTGCCTCTCTGCCTACTTGTGATCTCTGTCTGTCAAATAAATAAATAAAATCTTAAAAAAAAAAGGTATTTTGCTTTTGTAGAGGCTTCGATTAGGTTATGTAAATGAATTTTAGGTTATCAACAGGCTTAATCAAGCACTTCTGCTTATTTTTCTACCTTGGCTGGTCATTGCAGTTTATGAAGGATTTGTCCATAGGCAATTTCTCTTATTTATTTATTTATTTTTCCAATTTATTTATTTTCAGAAAAACAGTATTCATTATTTTTTCACCACACCCAGTGCTCCATGCAAGCTGTGCCCTCTATAATACCCACCACCTGGTACCCCAAACTCCCACCCCCCTGCCACTTCAAACCCCTCAGATTGTTTTTCAGAGTCCATAGTCTCTCATGGTTCATCTCCCCTTCCAATTTACCCAAAAGCACATACCCTCCCCAATGTCCATAACCCTACCCCCCTTCTCCCAACCCCCCTCCCCCCAGCAACCCACAGTTTGTTTCGTGAGATTAAGACTCACTCCATAGGCAATTTCTAAAAGAGCTACAAAGACATGCCTGCAAACGCCAGGTCTTAAGCAAAGGTGCACTGACCTTGTCAAGGTACTGGGTATCCTGGAACTGACCAAAATTGAAGCCACACGGATCTCTGAAACCAAAATGCACTCTCTGTGGGCAGAAAATTCCAGAGCACACTCAAAAGCCTCACAGGCCTCAATAAAGGGGCAATCCTGTTGAATCTGGCAGTCAGTCACTTGCAGCCCCTCAGTGCAGGTGTGAAGACCGCGGTGTCTGGGTAACGCCACCAGGGGGCTACAGAGGCCTGAGCCATGAGACTTAACTCCAGGAAAAGTTTAGTTGTGCGGAAAAGGGAATCTTGCCATATACCTACCATTACACTTTAAAAAGCAGAGCAAGTTATTTGTCGTTTGCACTGTGCTTTTCTGTCTTGTCTATAGGGAATGACTTTTCAACTGCAAAGCAGCTGGATTCCAAGCATGCTGCATCATACTAAAGAGGTCTGATTTTAAATTATGATTGTCAGGCTTAGGTTTGATGCTTGAAATTTCATTTTGCTTTCAAGGCTAAAGAGGAAATGGTAGAAGAACTAAGCTTGAATTCATAAAGTTAATCCACATGCCTGAGATTTGAAAAGGAATAAAATAATTTTAGGTAATGAAGTTACATTTAGTTGGCTACCCAGGAATTTTCTCTGCCTTGGGAGGACATGAATGATCAATCTGTAGAACTGAGATCCTAAATGAAAGCATAATAAAAATGAAGCATATGACAGGAAGGCAGATGGGATGATGATAGATTCAGTCCATGCTATGGTGAGATAACAGTATTTCCTGGATGGGATTGTCAAAAACAAGAAAGTCAAAGTGCACAAGATTTTCTTGAACAATGGATGCATTTGGAAGAGTCAGAATATACGGAGTTTAAAATCCTAAAACAAAATCTGAAACAGAAACATTAGGATGGTAAAAGAGCAAAGCATTTAGAGCCAGGAAACAGATTGCCTTTTTTTTTTTTTTTTTTTTTTTTTTACATGGTAGACAAGGAAAAAGACCAACTTTATAACAAACAGGTTACCAATGGCTTTTCTAAAAGAAAAAGAGAAAGAGTAGGAAAATAAAACAATAGACGTTATCTTCCATCATTGAATTTAAAAAAATCAACTAGAAATAACACTCAAGACCTAAAACATTCAAAATATGAGGGATGAGAGAGACCTGAAGAACTCATGGCAGCCCTATTATCCACACTGTGTTCTTAGTGCAAATTCTGAAGCATTAACAGTAGGTTAAAGTTGGGAATCTTCTGAGAGTCATGTTAGAACATAAATAGGAGTAAAATCTTCCCACGAGAGTAGTTTCATAGGTCTGAACAATTTTGCTGTAATAAGACAGTATAATGAGCCCCCTGTGGCAAAATTCTATAAATGTTAGTCCACAAGAGAGGCTAGAGTCTCGGTCACTAAAAAGATTGCACATTCATTGCAGCATTGGTGGGCTGGAAACACAGGGCTCCACGAAAATGGAAAGGTACCCGATTTGGCTTTATTCCTTGCTCCAGATATAACTACTTGATTTGGTTTCCTACTGAGGGACTCAAACACCAACTTAGCTGTTTCCTGGTCATGGGGCAAGTGGCCATTGTCCTTGGCACAGCCACTGGTTCCTGCCCTTTTTCTCTGATGTTCATACATTTGCATCAATAATATGTCATGCCATACTTCACACTGTACACCAAGGCACCAGATTCAGCTCTGCGTACGTACCTAGGTAGCCTGAAAGGGAGGGGCAGTTCACATCTCTTGACAAGTTTGACTAATGGAGGTCAGTGGATAAGTTCAGATAAATTCTTCTCCCTTCTTTCCCATGGATGGATTATTTGAAGATGGAGTACTTTCATATGGTTTTCACTAAAGATGTCCTTTGAGGGTGCCTGGGTAGCTCAGTGGGTTAAGCCACTGCCTTCGGCTCAGGTCATGATCTCAGGGTCCTGGGATCGAGTCCCGCATCGGGCTCTCTGCTCAGCAGGGAGCCTGCTTCCTCCTCTCTCTCTCTCTCTGCCTGCCTCTCTGCCTACTTGTGATCTCTCTGTCAAATAAATAAATAAAATCTTAAAAAAAAAAAAAGATGTCCTTTGAGACCAGATAATTGGTGCATTATGGAAGAGTCAGAATATATGGATATATATATATGCATACTAAGCTAGATAACTAGCTTAGTAGGAGGTGTGATGACCAGCTTGGTAGAATACTGCCATCTATGGCTCTCCAACATCTCTCTTCCTCTCTACCGTATCCTTTACTCCTCAGTCACTGGGGATGTCCTCACCACTAAATGGTAGCACATAAGCCTTTCCAAAGGTTCTCATGTTAAAGGAAATTTGGTTGACAGAAAATTAAAAGATGTTCAATATGCTGGATGAGAAAGAAAGCTATGTAAATTAATACTCTCTAAAACCATTTTACTGTATAATTCCAAACTTCAAGAGAAAATGGTCATATCTCAGCCCTTAACGAGAAAGGAAAGAGTGTTCACCAGAGCTTAGTTTTCTCCCGGATATGGTAAATACTGTGCCATACTTAACCTCTTGATCACAGTCTTCTTCTAGTTGAAATTATTTAAGTTCATAGGTGTGGGCAACTGACATTAATTAAGTGGTATTCTAGAGCAGTTGAAACAAAGCTTATTTTCGTGCTCTATTTTCATTTCTTCAGGTAGCACTGAGCTTCCATTTGGGTCTTTTCCAAACCTAAGTCCTAGGTTCTACAAATATGAGTCTGAGTGGAGTAACTTTGTCTGCATTCTAGAAATAAGCTTCTTTACAAAATGTATTGGCTAGGAATACAGACCATGATAATCTTCAGGCTCTCTGAAAGAAAGGCACATTAGACCTGATATTGATCTAATTGAGATTCTGAGTTTGTGAGAGAACCACAGTAACCCTGTGGAAAACAGATGCCCAGACTGTGCTGAAAGCAGTTGCATTACAGGCGGGCTCTGGTCTTCCCCTAGGGTGCATGCTGAGCAGGATGAAAAGTAGGGAACATTCTATTTTCTTTGGATTTAAAGGGGTTCAATAATTGATTTTGGGGTGTTTTAATTCCTTTGGATTTTAGTGTCTTTGGATTTTAACTTACATGGGAATTTAGTTTTCCAATTAAGTTTCTCTAATGGCTTCCCCAGGCTTCAAATAAGAATGAGATTTATAATTATATTTGAGTATCTCTGTGGTGTTGGCGTTCTTTGGAGTATCTTTATAATGTTACATAATCCTAATATAGAATTTTGGATGAAACATAGCTCACAACATGGCTGGGCATAGTTTAGGAAGTGTGAGAGAATTGGAATGAATTTTCAGTTTGCAGGGAATCGTCTTAGAGTTAAAGCTATTTTTTTCTGACTCATTTCGGCATCTTCTGGGGACAGAATCTACACTAACCCCAAGACATGGTTGGTTGATGGTGGGGTTTTGATTTCATGAAGTCCTGTAACTGTCCTGATAAACTTCAATGAGAATGCTCACACTGCATATTGAACATAGGTTTAGTAATTTAGTTAAGTGGTTTAAAAGTAAAGCTAAAACCAATCTAGATGGAGAGTGTGGAAGTTTTCTCTCCTCCTATTCTCTAGTAAATTTCCCTTCGAGTCAGTCTTCGCAGGTGCCCATGTAGTTACTCTGTGTGGGATGTTCCTGCTGTGACTGAGATCATAGGGCCTGCGGTGTGCAGACCACACACCAGATGGGCTGTATGCTGCTATCCTGTAGACTATCTGCCAGCATGTTCTTTCCAGAATGACCAGACTGTAGCCAAAATCTTTGCAACATCTCTACCCGACCTTGGTTTTGTTTGTTTTGTTTTCAGATAAATTCACTGAAGACGCAAAGCCCTCCAGTAAAGTGAAAGCATTTTTCTCTGATGAAGTATCTCCTAATGTTTCTGAATTCTATTACATCACACTAAAATTATTATAAAAGATCTGTTACCTGAGAGATGACCATGTAAAGAGGAACTTGTGTCAGATATGCAATGAAGGCATTGACCCAACATATAGTTTCTACTGCCCTTTTGAGCGTTTTAAAGTGGGCTCATCCTAGATTACCAATGCCATCAGGCACATGATTTTATGCATTTTTTAAAGATTTTATTTATTTATTTGACACACACACACACAGAGAACACAGATAGGGAGAGTGGTAGAGGGAGAGGGGAAAGTAGGCTCCCTGCTGAGCAAGGAGCTCGTGGGCCCGGATCCCAGTACCCTGGGATCATGACCTGAGCCGAAAGCAGATGCCTAATCAACTGAGCCACCCAGGCACCCGATCTTGTGCATTTTTTAATTAATTTATTTATTTCCACACTTACAGCAGACCACTTCCTAACTCAGCCTAATAAAATCAACAGAGAGTGTGATCAGCAAGAACTGTAAAACATTTTGAAGAATGAGATAACAGAGGATAACACTTTTTCTTAATGTAGAATGATTTAATAATAGGTCATCAAACTCTGAAGTTTTTCAAAATGTGAGTTTATCTCATGGAAACCATTGCTCTTCTAAGTGTAGTCCACTTTCCTTAGCTTCCTCAAATGCAGATTTCCCTAACTCACTGTACCCTTTCTAAGTGGTATTTTCCAGTTCATTTCCCCTTCTAAAGCAGTACTGACTGGGAGTAGGCAGTGGGTTACTGTCATGAACCCCTTGTATTAGAGAAACTTCTGGCCTTCCTTATGTTGTTCAACTCTTGCAAGGCAAGCAGTTCTTGGGGGTATGTCCAAGTATGTATCTTGCTCTCTTCCAGGCCTTACGCATGGTGGTTGGATCCCAAAACTCCCTAACAATGTACTCTAAGCCTGCTTCCTGGACCTGCCCAGTTCACTTCTAAAGACATATTGTTTTTAAAATTTTTCTGAGAGGTGGAAGGATAAGAAAAGGGCATGCAATCATGTATAAGAGAAGAAGAAAAGAACAACCAAGGTGTGGTGGTAGTGGCTGAAATGCTTTATCTGTGCTCCTGGCATATGCCCCACAAAATTTAGAGTGGGGTCCATTTAAAACACATATTAAGGAAGACTGCAAATTAGTACAGGTTGAGCCAAACTTTGTAGGTTTTTGTCGTTAGAATATTGTTTTTTATTAATTTCCAAAAATCCTATTGACCCCCAACATTGTATTAAATTGTGACAGTAATTCAATAATCATTTTATTTGTGAATAATTGTTTTCTTATTTTGCAACATATAGGGTAAAAAATAACTCTTAAATATTGAAGATGCTCTTGCTGATGTATTTTGGTACATAATGGAAATCATAAATGCAATCTAGATCATTCTTCACTTTGCTATTATTGATACTAAAGTCAAATTACCATATATTTGTTGCCTATCTGTTTAATATTTCTCTGTTTTGTGTCCAGTAGTTTTGCACTTCCTTAAATAAAAAATTAAAAATATATCAATGCCATCTGCTAACTCAGTGTTCTTCCTTACATTCCAGAAAACTTGAGAAGGCATTCTAAATAAGCTCGGACCCAGTTCCTGTTCTTTAGGGGCTCTAGTGTTAATCCTTCATAGTGCGGTAGTAACATAATTGCCTTTCTTTCATTTCATTGTGGATAGAGCTGCCTTTTCCACTCCTATCTCCACCAATTCCATACTGAATAATATCTCCAATAATGGAACATGAAAATAAATAATCTGTTAAAAGTCTAACTTGTTCACATTTTTTTTTTGCATTGCTGCAGTAATTACTCCACTGATATGTAAAAACCTTTATCCCAATCCAACACTTAAACAACTTCTTATTGTTGGTTCTATAGCTCTTTAATGTTATCACAAATTGTTTTTGGCCTGCAAATTTGAATTTGTGAGTCAGACATGAGGAAAGCTTTTTTCTCTGCATCTGAAATTTGGAATTTTTTAATGAGAATGCACGTATTTTCCTTCAACTGGGGAAAATTAAATTTTGGTAATACACATATCATCCTTGAATTTTCCTATAAAGTAAAAAGTTTTCCACTGATCACAATTTTTACATTACTTATTACAAATTTAGCTAAACATAGGGAGAGGGTGGTTGGGTTATGGACATTGGGGAAGGTATGTGCTATGGTGAGTGTGAAATGTGTAAACCTGGCAATTCACAGACCTGTACCCCTGGGGCTAATAATACATTATATGTTAATAAAAACTAAAAAACTAAAAAAAAAAAATAGTTAAACATATGACATACATACCCATTCATTCTTTTTAAATTCATGATGAAAATGTGTGCCTTCTCATTTGCAAACCTCAACTCTTGAAATTAAATGCAAACTATGCATGACCATAAATACAAAAAGCTAAAAATAAACTATGCTGTGTTGCTTGTCTAGATTATACACTGAAAAAGATAACTGAAAAAGTAATATATTTGCTACTGTTTTACAAAGAACACTAGTGAAAGTAATTAATTTTGAGAAAAATAATGTATCACATTACTAATTAGAAATATTCTAAATAATTCATCATGGATTGCATGAAATGCTCTTATATAAAATTATACTGACATTTTGTAACTGAATATGGCTTCTAGTTCATTCATCATTTATTCACAAATATTTCCTGAAAAACTTTTATGGAAAATACACTTCCAGTGTTTTAACAGAGATATAAAAACTAGCTAATTTCTGATTTTAACCATAAAGAAACTAGTTTTGTTTGTGTGTGAGTGTGTGTTATAAGTAACTTATAAGTAGTTTATAGAAAAGTAGTTTAATTTTACACCTCTACATATATAAGAATATATGTATAAAAAATACCAATTTATTTTAATTTTATTTCATTTTATAGATGCTTATTGAAATTATAATGGATTATACATATTTAATAATATATACAATATTGAATCTATATTTTCACATATACAGTTATCTATATATATTTCATAAACCATAATTTTATTTAGGCTTATCTAAGATTAATTGAATATCTATGAGATTCCAGGTAATGTGCTAAGTACTTTTTTTTTTTAAAGATTTTATTTATTTATTTGACAGACAGAGATCACAAGCAGGCAGAGAGGCAGGCAGAGAGAGAGAGAGGAGGAAGCAGGCTCCCCGCCGAGCAGAGGGCCGAACATGGGGTTCGATCCCAGGACCCTGGGACCATGACCTGGGCCGAAGGCAGAGGTTTAACTTACTGAGCCACCCAGGCGCCTCTGTGCTAAGTACTTTTTATATATTATTACATTCATTATCTTATTTGACCCTCAAAAAAAAAAAAATAATACTTAACATTCATCTCCTAATTAACAAGGGCCATAGAAGACAAATCCTATGGATAAACTCACAGTATAGGTAAAACTAATGACTTAAGTTGTTGAAAAAATCTGTTTCATCAAAATTAAATCCAATATTTAGAAAAAAATAGATGATTAAGTTTACCTCTGTGAATGATATGAATGGGGAAAGAATCGTTTTCCTTATGACAGATATTTTCTACTCCTATCCAAGATAATTCACAATATAGGCATTGAAAAATTTCCCAAATCTTAATTCATATGTCAGATTACTCAATAATGTATAATAGTATTTAAACTAACAGTTATAAGGTTTCAACTACGTGCTGAAACTTTTCTAGACACTTCCGTGCATAATCATAGTTAATCCTCACATAAGCCTAATTAGATGAGTGCTCTTGATTGTCCCTCACTTAAGGAAAAGGGAAATAAGACTTAAACTAATGAGCTAAGTTGCCTACAGTTCCATGGCTAGTGAAAGTTAAAGTCAGGTTTCATCTAGGTAGTGTGACCTAATCACACGGCGTTATGACTTGATATTTTAACTGAGCAAAAAAGAGAATGAAGGTACTTCCCATTTGACAACAATAACATCAACAAACTACACAAAGAACAAACAAACCAAAAAGCATTTCCAATAAAAGTTACACTTTTTCAGCATGTATTTAGCATGTGCCCTTTGCTGATTAAACTAAGTGATTATTGCCTTATCAGGCCCCCCATAAATAAAATAAATCTTTCATTTATTTAAATCATAGGACCATTAAATTCTCTATTTGGGGACAAAGGCTTATATTTATCCCCCATTTAATTTGTCCAACCTGTGTACTTTTTTTATTGGCTATGAAGCTTGATTTTTTCATTTGAATTCTGTTATTTAAATAACTTATTTATTTGGTTTTTGAGGAGACAAGACTTTCCATCTTGCAACAATGTAGTTTATATTGCTTACAATGTATTTGCAAGCAATGACCATATTCTCATATTTAGATTTATCCAAAAATAGAAAATTTCACATACAACAGGATCTATAACAGAATGACAATAGCAAGTGAAAGTAGTACCTTTATTTTAAATTAAGCATTTATTAGCTGGATAATATTCAATGAATTATTTAACCTTCAAGATTAATTTTCAATACATATGAAATGATGCCTACTTCTCAGATCTTTTTTATAGATACAATGAGCTGAAAAAATAAAATAAATAGATGTGTGATTCATGATAAGAGATTAATATATATCAGCTCTCCCTTTAAGTCTATACACAAATACAACAAAAAAATACACAAATATAAAATAAATCACATCTATGATCACTTAATATTATGATGGCATTAATTATATCGTTTATATAATATGATAAACATCATATGATATATCATATAAATCATATATGGTGCTGTATATTATTTATTAGCATTTTATGTTAACATTTATATATAACATTTATATATACATATATATAAGATTTATATATTATATATTTATATGATTATATATATATAGTATCTTCCACATTAAGATTTTTCAAGAAAAAATTTAAAACCTTATTTATTAAAAATTATACTGGGGTAATAATGTTCTACCATGCCTGTGAGAGGATAGAAATGTACATAATAAAACAGAAAGATTACCACATAGAAACCAAGATAAGTAACAACACCTCTGTAGGTAAACCATAAGCCCAACAGCTGTGTGCTCTAAGTCATCCTATGAAAGCTTTGCTGCTTCATTTCCCTGAGAGAATATTTAATTGAAAACCAAATAAACCCAAAAAATGACATTCAGTTCTTTCCTCCTAAGGATTCATGAGAATTACATCATGAAAATTACCACTTAATCCCCCTGATTTTGAATTGTTGAGAAGAGATTTGGGGGCAAAATTAAAAAATACATATTTTGGTTAATCAGAAATTATTTCTTGCTAAGGTCTGAAGGTCTGGGAGGAGGGGTTTATATCAGATGTAGCAGCAGTTAAACTTCTCAGAGAGGGAGTTTATCCTTCATCAAGTTGATTCCAATTTATCACTTTCTCTTTACCCTCCTGAAGACCTCATCCCCTGTGGTACTGGTGTCTTACTCTAAATTTTAGAGTAAATCTCTTCTTTAAACTTTAAAGAAGAGAAAGGAGATGGTAAGAAGACAAGCAGAGAAGAAAAGTTGTCTGTGCTTTTCATGAGATTTTAGCTGTTCTTTGAAGATACCAACCATCCTGTGCTATGGGCAGATTTCCTACAAACTACAACCTAAGATCCAGGAAGGCAGAATATTTCTCCTGGTTTGTCCACTACTATCTCTTCTCTCCAGTGCCTAGAACCAGAGATAGCTGTGTCTGGCACACAGCTGATACTCAACACAAGACTTTGGATAGTTTGAACAAGCAACTGTATGAACCGCAATGACTTCTGACTTAGGAATTCCCTACTGTTTTGCTTGGAAGGGAGATAGAACCACCTGGTTTTACTATGTGTCTGAACAATGCCTGTTTGCTCTGCAATTTGACCATAACAACGTTTGCCCCCTGGCTGTCATTGCGGGCTTCTGCCTTGCAGATAGGTTTGCTTGCTTATGCTCATCCATATCAGGTCCCTAGTTGTTTTAATCCTAGGACGGAACAACACATGGATCGAGGCTCTTTGTTACAGACAAAAGACTCTGCCCTATTTGAAGAAAGGATATATATTAAAGGATATAGAAAATGGTTCAGGATTGAAGGAAAGGGCTGTATATTGAGCTCTTAGAAACAACTTATAAAATCCCACCACAGACCGTAGTAACAAAAGGCTCACTATCTCTGTGACTATCAGGACAAATACATAAGGAAGCTGTCACCCTAGTTGCTGGGTTCAGAACCACACTACCTTCGCCATTGTCTGTGAAAGAAAAGTTCTTTCCCCAAAACCGTGCTTACTTTATAATAAGAATTTCATAAAAGGCCATGCTGGTACGAAATGTGATGGGAAGAACCTAAAACATATCCAGAAGGCGAACTGTAAGGAAATCTGGGTAATGTAGCTTTTAATTTACTGGATTCTGTTAAAAAATCTATAAAAAGAAAGTATGCTAATTGGTGTTTGAAATGGTTGTTGAGTGAACAATTCATGGTATCCATTACAAAGCATTTGCAAACTTTTAAGATATAATAAGGCTATCCATTAACAGTTCCAAAAGAATAAAAAGTTGTTGGTGGGGTTTTTATTTTTTGGTTGTTGTTTTTCATTTTGTTTTGTTTTGTTTTGCTGAAATATATGCATATGTAAAAAATGTTTGAATTCACATATACCAAAATGGTAATGATGGTCATTTTTAGATAGATGGATTGACAGCAAAATCTATCTCTTTTAAGTATATAAAATTCTTCTGAGGGTTATATTAAATAATATGTGGAAAGCAATGAGCAGAAGACCTACAATAAGGAAGTACTCATAAATGTAGCATATAGATAGTCAAGATAAGTCAAGTGAAGAACTTTACACAGGGCCTGGCACTTATCATTATTATTATTATTATTATTTTAAATTTAAATTTAATTAATTAACATTTGGTGTATTAGCCAGCAAAGAAACTTGGTATCTTACCATTTGTAATGACATGGCTGTCACTTATTATTTATACAACAATCATGAATTACTGTAATTATTTTTCACTCTCTGAATGTGACTTTCAAAATGACTGTGCATTAACATTATAAAAAGAAAAAATATCATTGTTTTTCTCTGCATCTGTCCCCTATATACATATGCAGTTCTTCTACCCTAGAAGCAAGTTTAGAAACATGTACCTTTCCATGAAACATCAACAGAGAGACTATAAACAAGAGAACTGTGCAGTTGCTATATTTTACATCACTTGCACCCCAGAAGAGAACCAAGCAGAAAAGAAAAACATTCTGAATGATGATGATGGTGGTGGCAGTGGTGGTAGAGTTAAAAATGTTTATTGGGTAGGTTTTTCCAACCCCCTACTATTCTAACTGCTCTAAGAGACAATTTTCCCTGCATGTCCCATTTCTGCATGTCTTGAAAAAAGAATCCATCAGAATCCTAGAGGAGAACATAGGGAGTAATCTCTTTTGATATCAGCCACAGCAACTTCTTTCAAGATATGTCTCCAAAGGCAAAGGAAACAAAAGCGAAAATAAACTTCTGGGACTTCATCAAAATCAAAAGCTTCTGCACAGCAAAGGAAACAGTCAAAAAAACAAAGAGGCAACCCACGAAATGGGAGAAGATATTTGCAAATGACAGTACAGACAAAAGGTTGATATCCAGGATCTATAATGAACTCCTCAAACTCAACACACATGAAACAGGCAAACACATCAAAAAATGGGCAGAAGATATGAACAGACACTTCTCCAATGAAGACATACAAATGGCTATCAGACACATGAAAAAATGTTCATCATCATTAGCCCTCAGGGAGATTCAAATTAAAACCACATTGAGATATCACCTTACACCAGTTAGAATGGCCAAAATTAACAAAACAGGAAACAACATGTGTTGGAGAGGATGTGGAGAAAGGGGAACCCTCTTACACTGTTGGTGGGAATGCAAGTTGGTGCAGCCTCTTTGGAGAACAGCGTGGAGATTCCTCAAGAAATTAAAAATAGAGCTTCCCTATGACACTGCAATTGCACTCCTGGGTATTTACCCCAAAGACACAGATGTCGTGAAAAGAAGGGCCATCTGTACCCCAATGTTTATAGCAGAAATGGCCACAGTCGCCAAACTATGGAAAGAACCAAGATGCCCTTCAACGGATGAATGGATAAGGAAGATGTGGTCCATATACACTATGGAGTATTATGCCTCCATCAGAAAGGATGAATACCCAACTTTTGTAGCAACATGGACGGGTCTGGAAGAGATGATGCTGAGTGAAATAAGTCAAGCAGAAAGAGTCAGTTATCATATGGTTTCACTTATTTGTGGAGCATAACAAATAGCATGGAGGACAAGGGGCATTAGAGAGGAGAAGGGAATTTGGGTAAATTGGAAGGGGAGGTGAACCATTAGAGACTATGGACTCTGAAAAACAATCTGAGGGGTTTGAAGTGGCGGAAGGGTAGGAGGTTGGGGTACCAGGTGGTGGGTATTATAGAGGGCACGGCTTGCATGGAGCACTGGGTGTGGTGAAAAAATAATGAATAATGTTTTTCTGAAAATAAATAAATTGAAAAAAAAAAAAGAGACACTCAGGGTTTGTTTTTTGTTTTTTTTTTTTTCTTTTTTCTTTTTTTTTGTTTTTGTTTTTGTTTTTATTATTCCAGACTTTCTTTTCAGGAATTTTGTAAATAACTGATCCTAGCTATGCTGAGTCTAAACCCTGTGGTAGATCTTTTAAAAAGTGTTACACAAATCAGTAGTTTTCAAAATGTTGTTCTTATAATTTTAGTGCTCTGAATCAAAATAACTGTTTCCTGAAAGGTCTGTGATGGGGGAAAATAGATCCTTGATCAAAAACAATGAAAATGCTTAATGATGCAAAGATAGGCATCACTAAAGGACTATGTAAAAATTTTGCAGTATCAAAATGCATATTTGGCCAAAATTTTCTCTTATTTCAGGGTCTACTGGATAAGGATTCCGTGCACCAAGAATTTAAGAAACAATGATATTATTTTTGTAGGATGGCATGAATTTTCCAAAAAAAATACTTATATCCAGCTATCTAAGTAATTGAAAAAATATTACCCATATAAAAATTAAAACTACAAAATACATCTTATAGTTATTTAAAAGGGAAATTATTTGGCCTTTAACATAATAAGTAAAACTCCAAATTGACTTATCTATCAGTTTTAACAAAGAATTATATGTCTATTTCACCTCATAGGAGTCACTGAGTATAACATCACAAAGTAACAACTTATTTTATTTAAAATCTCTAACTTTATAATTAAAAAATCAAATAATCACAAAATACTTAACATATTATTACAATAAATGGGAAAAAAGAAGAAAGGTATATTTTATTTATTTTTTAAAGATTTTATTTATTTATTTTACAGAGAGAAAGAGATCACAAGTAGGCAGAGAGGCAGGCAGAGAGAGGGGGGAAGCAGGCTCCCTGCTGAGCAGAAAGCCCGATGTGGGGCTCGATCCCAGGACCCTGAGATTATGACTGAGCCACCCAGGTGCCCCAAAACATATATTTTTAAAACTAAGTAAGTATAGTCTCTTTAATAAAGTCAAATATCATGCTTATAGAATGTGAGGAAACAAAGTAAAAAGGAAAACTGATAGTTTTTCATTGGGAGATAAAGCAGGGATTTTGGCCAAAAAAGATATGTAATGTTCAAAACAATTTCAAGAATTACTCTTTCACTAAGGCCACCCATTGCAGCTAAGTGAAGTGACTTCATTAAACTAAATAAATGAAACCATCAACACATTTTGGTTAATGTTACTTCATTTATCTTGAAACATGGCATTCAACTGTTTCAGATTGTGGAATTTTTTTAAAAAGACTTCAGAAATATTTAGCTCTGCAAAGTCTAAATAATAAAAATATTTTGTGTTGATAATTGAAAAAATCAATGTTGAGATGTTAGTGTACAGGTAATTAAAATATTGAGTTATATAAAGAAAAACCTGAACAATATTAATTTGATATTACATTCATCATTAGATTATTATTTTTTAATTATTTTATTTAAAAAATTAGATGCAAGTGTCCTGGGTTGTTTTCCCAGTATCAACAAAGGGATTATGTCTCCATTTCTTTTAGTTAGTAATGCCTCCTGGTGGGCAAAGTGAGTGGCAAAATTAATCACCCTGAAACCAAAATAAATGATCTATTGGACAAGATGATTTATTAGTATCCTTTTAAAAGCTAGAGAATGTATGCAAAATGGGGAGAGGGGTGATGTGTTTCACATAATATAAAATGAGCCCTTCATGGCATAAACGAGAAATAGATAGAGAATCAGATACTTTCTGACACCTCTTTTGGGTGATGATAATAGCATCATTAGGTATTGAAGTGGTTTGTCTTCCTGTTTGCCATGGCAGGAGGACATGCACCACAATCATTTCAAATTGTACCGAGTTGGTCAAATGGAGTTTAAAGAATGAATAACAAATATCATCTTAATTCCCTGAGAAAAGTTGTTACTCATATTGAAATCTATACTAATTAAAAGCTATTTAGTAGGATATTTGGGAGCATCATTTAGATTATTTACAATGAATATATATCTATTAATTTATATCTTTCAATATAGTTATACATTGGAATTGAAATTGTTTTATTTTTGAAAGTTTGTCAAAGTAAGGAATACTATCATGATGATAGTAATTTGGCTTCTAGAATTTGCATCTATGTATTATTATTTTTATTTTGAAACTCACATTATCACAAAACACTACTCAGATAAAGAATTATGACCATTTTTAATAATACAAAATCATAAATGTAACAACTTCATCTAATAAAATCATTAAAGTATGGCATAGTGACTAGAAATTACATTTTTAATTTATCTCTTTTTCAGTAGTCATTTCATACTTATACATTTTTGGGTGTAAAATGAAATGGACTGAAATATGCGATATGCCCATATTAATAATTAAAGAGTTGTTAGTCAATTATAAACTAAGAAGTGGTCCATATATGACATTTATATTTTGCAACAAGGTAACCTATAATCATTTATGAGAATACATTTGTCCCCAATTAATTTTAAAAGTGAATTTTTAATAAAATAGAGTGAAAATAGAATTTTTTGATGTAATTCAGTTGCTGTGTTATAACATGTCAGGCATACCTCAGAGATACAGTGGGTTAGTTTCCAGACCACCCACAATAAAGCAAATAAATGTTACAGTAAAGTGAGTCAAATTAATTTTTTAATTCCCCAGTTCAAGCAAAAGTCATGTTTACACCATACTGTAGTTTATTAACAGTGCAATAGCATGTCTGAAGAAACAATATACATATTTTAATTAAAAAATAGTTTGTTGGGCACCTTGGTGGCTCAGTTGGATAGGCATCTGGCTTTGGCTCAGGTCATGATCCCAGGGTCCTGGGTTTGAATACCATATCGGACTCTCTGATCAGCAGGAAGTCTGCCTCTGCCTCTCCTCCTCCTCCCTCCTCATGCTCGCTCTCTTTCTCTCAAATAAATAAACACAATCTTAAAAAAAAAAACAAGTTTGTTGCTAAAAAAAATACTAAATCATCTGAGCTTTCAGTGAGCTGTGATCACTGATTGCAGATCACTATAACAAATACAATAATCATGAAAAAATTTGACATACTACAAGAATCACCAAAATGCTACACAAAGTGAGCAAAGGCTGTTGGAAAAATGGTGCCAATAGACTTGCTCAATACAGGGTTGCTCTAAACCTTTAATTCGTAAAAAACAAAACAAAACAAAAAACAATATCTGTGAAGCACAAAGTGAAGTGTAATAAAACAAACAAGGTATATTCTATTATAAAAATATTATAACTCCTGTACATGTTTTTATAGCATTTAATTATTTTTCAATAATTATTATCACCAGATTGCTGTAAGTCCACTAGCCTGGGGTTTACCCAGCATTACTCTTTGCCAAAAAACAAACAAATAAACAAAACAATCCTTTGGTTGACATTTTCTAGAAGTGAGTTTTCCTGCCTTTTAGATACTTAAACCTTCTAGGACTATAACTGTTGAAGACAATAGACAAAACCCACAGTTTTTGTAAATCCTATAATTATTTATCTTGGCAATAGCTTTATAAACTGAATACCAAAAAACCTAACATTCATTCGTATGATATTGTAATTCATTAAAAATACAGCACCTCTGAATTTCTATAGTGGTAACAGTCTCCATTTCAAGCATTAGTATTGTACTGGCTATATCTTATTTCCTAAACAGAAAGATATCTAATTTAGAGGGAGTCCCATAAAAGTCTGAGATAAAAGAATTACCATCTTTCAGTTTTATATAATAGTTTTATTTGTTAATGAATGTGTCCAGTAACTTTCAGGAATACAAATTTGAAGGTCTATTCCTACCCAATAACTGTTCTTGACTAGTTACCTAACCTGGAAGAAGTGAGTTAATGTCAATGTATGTCAGGAGCTCTGCAAGATTATTCTAGTGAAAAGAGCTCTGAATAGTCAGGCAACCCAGGTTAGGAATTTATTAGCATTTCAATTATATATATATAGATAGATAGATATACACACATATACATATAAATACACGCATACATACATATATATACACATGCATATATGTACATATATATTTTTTATTTTGTTATATAGAAATATATATCTATGTGTATATATATGGCACAGATATATAGAAATAATATAATATAATATGAATTAATATAATATACATTAGATATAATACATAATAAAATACATGTATAATATATAAACATGGATACACACATACACACACACACACATACACACATATATTATTTCTCTATCTCTATATCTGTATATCCCTGCATGTATCAGATCACTTTCAGTGCCCTCAATTGGCAATTTGGAAATATAAGAGAATCTGAATGCATGGTTGTATAAAAGTAAATAGAATGTATATGTGTGTGTGTGTGTGTATGTTTACATGTAAAAACTACAGGCTCCATAGTATTTTAATATCATTTATTGTCCCAAACACACATCTTTAATTTGATTAGGTATGATCTTAGCATAATAGTGTTCTTCCTTGTTCACTATATACAAGAATGTATGTATGTACCATAGGGAGAACAATTGTGCAGCTTACCTTTTCCTTATATACAAATGTATAAGACATAATATTTGCCATGTAGAACCTATTTAGAATTAAGAATTTTGAAAGATGTTTGTAATAATAGCATTGTCCAGTGTCTTTATGGAAGTATAAGCATTAGAATTTTATATATGTGAAAGGACATTTGATATCATAGGGTATGTTTTGTTAATATAAACTATAAAAGAGAAATTACTTCTGGAGGATTAAGTCATTTGTCAAAGATCACAAGCATTTATTGCACAAGCTGGCACAATTCTCATCCCCTAGAACATTACTATACCACATTTATTATTATCAAAATCTTCTTAATGTTTCAAAGCCCTGAGCAGTATTTATACAAATTGGCAGTAGGAGAAATATTTGTAACACCATACCATCAAAGAAAAATAGTGTATAAATAATAAAATTCATATATATCAAATCCATGAAAATGTCAAAAACATTGCTAATAACATACTAAATGTACCTTATATATAATTGGTAAAATGGTTAAATAAAACATGACCCATTTAAAAATAGGACAAAATGATATTATTGGTCTGAATTATTTACTTTGGATGTGAGTTCTCAATGTGCTGGCATGTTTGAATGCTAAATCTTACCTTATAATATGTGTTTGAGGATTACAATGAGGTAATATATGTAAAAAGCTCAGCCCAGTGTCTGACATCTAGTAGATACTTAATAAAAGATAGATGTCAATAGCATGTGCTATGGTTAAAAAAAAAATCATGTCAATAATATACCATATAAGTGACTATTAGGGAACCAACTTTTGTCTCCTAAGATGTGACTAGCAACATAAGGGGAATATATTTTATTATCACTTCTGAATGAGAAGAGCCAAGAGTCTCCCTTGAAAAGAAAGGAAGGGAAATTTTCATTATAAAAGAACTGAATTTTTTTGGTGAAGGAACAAACATTATCTTAATGACAGAGCGAGAGGTAAGTAGATACTCAGGAGCACACTACAGCATAATCATATGCAAACTTTCCACAGTGATATTATCCTTCTGACTATAGTATTTTGAATTATTTTTTGGAAAATTAAAAACTTGACTAAGCTGACAGAATTTTTAAGCTTTTTGTAAAATAAGAATCATTTAAATTTTTGTCAAGAACTGTTACTGTTTTATCACTGAGATGATCTCAAATATAATGATGATCACTGAAATGATCTTAAATATAAATGAATAAACAAATAACAAATTAAAATACTCTCCTGAGAAATATTTGTAGAGATAACTGACTTGTGCTCCTTATATTAGAACTATTCTTCAAAGGAAAGTATTTCCTAATAGTATCTATCAAATTCTTAATGGATTTTAAAACATAATATATTTGTAATATCACTGAAAAGCAATGTGAAATAGATAGCTTTCTGAATAGTTGGTCATTCTTCTAAACATGTTAGGACTATCTTTATTTTCCTGCTGTAATTGTCAATGTAATCTTAATAATGGACATCCTAACAACTGTAAACTTCAAAACTGTGTGCTAATTACAGGTTGGGCTCTAACTCATTAAACAACATGAAAATCAATTGAGAATTTGATGGTTTACTAACTATTGAACCAAAATTTATTATGTTAGCTGAACTCCATATATATATATAATTCCAAACATTTCAACATATATTTCCATGTACACAGAGGAAAGACTGGTCAATTTTCATTGGACTGCTTTGTGCATTAATGTGATTTCAGGTACAATGAAGGTGGGATTGCTGTCATAAGCAGGAATAGGTACAGAATGCAGAAAATTAGATGGTTAAAGACTTCCTTTGCATACCTTGCTAACTATGTAATTAACGTGTTCTGATCAGGAAGTCTAGGGAATTATTACTTGAGAATTCATTATTAATGTCAAGTGAAAACATAACTCACATTTCAATCATTAGTTACCAAAATATGTACAATACTTCATTTTCAGAATTTTTCTCATCTATGAATGGATAAGCTCTTGCTTTTATTCTTTTTTTTAAAAATATTGACATTTAAAGACTTTCTAAAAGATTTTATTTAATGATTTATGTGGGTGAGAACAAGAGCATAAGCAGGAGGTAAAGGAGAGAGAGAAGCAGACTCCCCACTGAACAGGGAGTCTGATACGGTGCTCTATCACACCGGGACCCGAGATCATGACCTGAGCTGAAGGCAGACACTTAACCGATTGGGCCACCCAGGTGCCCCTAAAGACATTTTTAGTGATCATTTATAGTTTTCAGTAAAACAACATTTCAAGATGATTTTTATAAGAAGTTAAGAAAAATACTGAGTTTAAGTAGAGTTAGGGAACAGGTCCTGACAAAACGGTATGTCTCTGATTTACTTAGAACTCAGTAGCCTAGAAGCCATAATGTGAGAGTTCTGAAACATGTGTCGGCCACTTAAAAGAAGTGGCAAGCATCATCTTGAAATTTTATTACATTATAAAAGAAAACATGTTCCTAGGCAGTAGTTGAAAAAATATAATTTCTACTACTTCAGATGATAGGATTTATATGTCTCAAGACAATATAGCATCAAGAAGAAAGCTATACTAAACTTATTTCAACTATAACAGAATTATAAATATGATTTAAGATTAACCTGAAATACTGGGACCCTTCTTGAGAAGGAAGATGTGTACTCAGTATGCTTAAAATGTATATATCATTTAAATGTATACCATACAGCCCATCTTGGAATAGAAATTCCCTTTTGCAAGACAAAGGTATGAAACTTTGAGTTGATATGAGTGCTTTGAGGATAAATAAGTGTAATAATTTCACATATAAAATAACAAGACATACTTCAGTTCGCTGAAAAAGAACACACACAGTTTGGGAATTCCTGGAAGGGCAGTGTTACATAATTCATTTGAATAAAATATACCTAGCAAAATAAAAAAGTATGTCTTTTTACATTCTTCAGTGATATAGGCACACACAGATGATCGAACATGGAGAACAAAATTGTGTAATTCAGTTGGTTGCAGAGAAATGTGCAGAGATTATGTTCAGATTTGTTATTAATAAGCAAGACTGATATTGTCAATTTAGAGACTTGCAAAAGAATAACTGCCTTTCATCTTTTCAGAAGTATGTGTAAATTTGATAACTTTTTATTATTATTTTGGTTTGTTTTAGTTTTGTAGAACTCTAAAAAAAAAAAGTAAAAAGTAAAAATAAACCTAACTTTCTATGCAAAACAGGATGCAATGAAATAGGGAAATCATCCTTCATTCCATAGTCAGGCCTGTGACTAAATACTACCAGAAAGGGATAGATGGGTGAGGATATCCAACTAGTACAATAAGAAGAGCCAGGACATGAAGGGAGAGCCCAGAAGGATTAACCAAGGAAAAAATTGTTAAATTTCACTATATAATCGGCGGGCACACAAATTAATGAAGTTTTTTGCTATATGATATAATCTATCTAGAGCAATTTATTATTTCAACAATAAACATCAAAACATAATAATGTCATTGTGGGGAAAACTGTTTCCCTATGTCTGACTAGACTTGACTATGCCATTTAGCTACCATCAAATTTTAACATTTATTGTCTTGCTTTTTCATAGAAAATAAAATGAGATAGCAATGACTAAATACTTGGTTTCCCATGAGACATATTTTTTAAAGTTTATCTTCTAAATCCTAGATAAAACAGAATACTAATTCTTATGGACAATACTGATGGAGGAATTCCACGAGAACAACTCAGAGAGTTAAGAAAAAATTATGTTGAAATTTGCAATAGCACTATATGAAGAAAGGAAATCTCAGTGGAGGATCCTCAGTGATCTTGCAGGATTCCCAAAAGGCTCACAATGGCTTTAAAACCACATTGAAGATTTTGAGTTCTTAATGTTTTCTCATTTTTAGCTATATTTTCAAAGCTAAATAAATTTTTTTCTTCTTTTATCCTTATATGAATTTATGAAACTATGATCTTAAAACAGTCATTGCTTACCTTTAATTCTTGAACTGTCTTGACTCTTTTCCTGCTGGAATTAAAAAGAAATAGGTCAAAATCTCTGAGTATGTGATCAACAACCTGATATAACAGATCATGGTAACTAAAGACTTGTCAAGATATTTTGTTCTACATATACCCTGGAGTCACTCTAACACAAATCTCAACTTAAAAAAACACTTATGTCCAATCTTTTATCAGAGTAGTAATCATTCTTACTGTACACATTCTTCTTTAAGAAACAAATACATTATATTAATATGGATTCAAAATAAATGGTAATGAATATTAAATAATCATGCCTCTCAAATGTCTTAAGCCATTTCATTTAATTTCAACAGATATTGAGTGATGTCTTCAGAATTTACTTTCAACATCTCTGCGTTGAAATTGTTGGTGAGGAAAAAATTTTAAGGGCAAACAGTGGACGATTCAATAAAAGACCACAAAAGACATTTCAACTGCCTTCCTTCACTTTAAGAATTGGTCCCACCTCACTACTTGAAGGCTAAAGTTGACAATAATTCTATTATTTATTCAAAGGCTGCTTCAGTCAGACCTGTCTTTCAATTTGACATACTCCTTATTAGTTACCAGGCAACCCCAAAAGAATTAGCTTGCTTTCAAGTTTTTAAGTAGAAATTGTGCTCTCTATACCTTCTCAATTAATATTCAAGCACAGTTTGTTCTGTGTATGTTTCAGGGCCTCACACTAAAAATAATTATGAAACATATTTCTAATAAAAAATGACAGATATATATAAATAGAACTTCAGAATTGTATAAATGCCAATAAATATTGATACAATTTATGAAAATAGTGAAAATAACAAAGAATTTATTTTGCAGCAAGCATTAATCTCAGAGTCAGATTTGAGAACAAAAATGCATATTGACAAATGTATATTTATGGAACACACTTATCCAATGTATGATTCTATTAAACTCTAATACTTTGTGTGCTACTTCACTTGTCCTAATTTACCCAGCTTTTGTTTTGGCTCCTGTACTGTCCTTTATTAATTAATTTATTTTTCCAGTCCTGATTTATTTTTAATTTAGAGTAACTGTTGTTCATTAAAACTAAAATTTAAATATAAATTACTTGAATTAAAAATAAATTATCCATTCATGATATAGAATAAGCAAACTTAAGCTTTCCAGAGAGATATTTACTAATAAAAACAAAAAAAAAAACCTTCTCTCTGTCCTCTCTCCTTTTCTTTCATCATTAATTCATTCACTCATTTAGTCATTTATTCTTTGAGTAAATATGTATAGATGCTCTTATGTGCCAGACACCTCTCCAGGTGATCAGGCTACAAAGGATGAACAACACAAAAATGAAATGAAATAAAACCAAAAAATAAATAAATAAAACAAAACAAAACCAAAAAAGTGTCCTTAAAGTAACATACTGCATAAATGTTCAAAAATTCTATTTAGGAAAAAGATCTAACATAGAAGGTAGTTTTAGAGTAAGTGACTGCAATTTTACATGGTTCTACATGACAAAATGACTTTTTTTGTTTCAAGTTTTTATTCAAATTTTAGTTAGTTAATATATACTGTATTAATTAGGTTCAGGAGTTGAATTTAGTAGTTCATCACTTACATATAACACCCAGTGCTCATCACAAGTGCCTTCCTTAATATCCTTCACCCATTTAGCTTATTCCCCTGCCCACCCCTCCAGCAATCTTCAGTTTGTTCTCTGTAGGTGATAGTCTTTTATGCATTGCCTCCCTGTCTTTTTTTTTCCCCCTATTTCATCTATTATTTCTATTTCTTAAATTCCTACAGGAGTAAAATCATGTGGTATCTGTCTTTCTCTGACTGACTTATTTCATTGAGCACAATACACTCTAGCTCCAGCCATGTCATTGCAAATGGCAAGAGAGACTCTGGAAAACAGTATGGAGCTTCCTCAAAGTTAAAAATAGAACTACCCTATGACCTAGCATTGCACTACTTGGTATTTGCCCAAAGTGTACAAAAATACAAATTCAAAGGGGTACCTGAACCCTACTTCTTATTGCAGCATTATCAAGAATAGTCGAATTATGGAAAGTGCCCAAATGTAATCCACTGATAAAACTGACTTTTGAATAGAATTTTGAATGAGATGAGAGGATATTCTGAGGATTTGTCTTGGGAAAATATATGCGAGGAGATAAAAAAGATGGCACACTTCCCGAGGTACAGAACTTCTTGGCATTGTCAAAACTACCAAGAAGACCAGTGTGATTAGACTAGACTGAGTAAGGGGAGTTTAATAGGAAATGCAATGAGGGAGCCAATAAGGGTCAGATAAATTAGCACCTGGGGCATTTGTTAGATCTTTGGTTCTTACACTGAGACAGCTGAGAAAACATTGAAAATTTCTTCTCAGAGGAATAACATTATCTGAACTGCATTTAGGAAGAATCATTCTGAGTATTAAAAATGGGTTTAAATAATGAATAATGTTTTTCTGAAAATAAATAAATTGGAAAAAAAATGGATTTAACAGGGCAAGGACAAAATTAGAGGGACCAGTGGAAAGGGTATTGTAGTAATCCAGGTGGAAAGCAAGAATGGCATAGGACAGTGTGGTAGCAGTGCAGTTGGAATATCAGTTAGAACTGTTAATAGAATAAATTTGGGATATGAGATGCAGGATAGATGAGGGTGATTTCAAGGATCTGAGTCACTAGAAGAATGAAGTTGTCTGTAAGATGAGAAAGATATGCAAAAAAGAAAAAAACACCTTTATACTTCATTACTTGATTTTTAATACTGCCTCACACTGTGAATTTTTCTTTGTGTCTGTCCACCCCTTTCCTATCCGCTTTACTGATGCCTCCTCCCCTGAATCTTTAAAACCTGGTTTCCTAGACATTGAGCCCTTACCTTTCTTCCATATATACTTCACTGCTTTGGTGATCTTATCTAGTCTTCTGGCCTTAAATACCATCCTTTTCCTAAGGACTCTCAAATTTATATCTCTAGCCAATTTTCACCATTGAACTTTAGCCTCATGTACTTGACTTTATTTTTGACATTTCTACTTGGATATCTAATAACAGCTTACTTATCACATCCAAAACTGAACTTCTGATCTTCCCTTATTTCTTTGGCCATCTTTCTCATCTTCTTCATCTTCCTCGTCTCTTCCTGCTCCGAGTTGCTCAGATACTTAAAGTAATCCTTGTCTACCCCCTCTTTTAAGAGTAAAAAGTCTGAATTTTTCATGGGTTTGATGTTTGAACATGCTGACTTTGATTTTACTTTAAATATCACTCTGAGGATGCAAAGTAGGCAGATGGTTAAAATGTCTGGAACTCAAGAGAGCTATTTCAGCAAGACATATAAATTTAGAAATCACCACCATGTGTATAAATCATCAGTATTGCATCTGGAGAACACATAGTAGAGTTGAATGATCTAGAACTAAGTATTGGAAACAATATAAGAAAAATATTAAGTGAGTTAGCCAACAGAAGAGAATAGAAAGATAGACTACAGGAGAAAAAATAAAATAGCATAGAATCATAAAAACTTGGGAAATATATCATGTAGGGAGAGGTTTTCAATAGCACAGAATTCTTCTGACAGATCAAAGACGATTATATCCAAGGCAATGTCCATTAGAAAAAGTGGTATGGGGTGCCTGGGTGATCAGTCAGTTAAGCGTTTGACTCTTGATTCCAATTAAGGTCATGATCTCAGGGTCCTGAGCTACAGTCCCGCCTTGGGCTCTGCACTGAGTGTGGAGCCTGCTTAAGATTCTTTTTCTCCCTCTCCCTCTGAACCTCCTTCTTTACCCTGACTAGCTCTTTCTCTCTTGCTCTCTCCTCTTCCTCTCTTAAAAAAAAAAAAGAAAGAAAGAAAAGAAAAGGCACAGATGGATGGATCATTGACTTCAAAGAAAAAGCATATTTGTGGTGTTATATGTTTGGAAGTAAAACTGAAGTTACTCAAGGAAAAAGAGGGAAATTGAGAAATGTATGACCTAATAAAAATGTAATGGGAGAAAAATAAATAGCAAAGAAAGGCCTGGTGTGGTGTGTGTCTGGAGATTAAATGAGATCCACACAAGTGTCATGTTTGTTTTTTGTTCATCTCTGTATTTCATCTTTAGTTTTATATTACTTAAATCAATGAGATTTGAGAATGTATAAATGATGGGAGATACGTAATAGAAATGGAGAGGATTGTGATAAAAGGGAGAGATGATATGATGGATTTCATAAGGTTATTGAATGTGACACAGAACACAAGTGGAAACATTTAGATAGGAGAAAAACCAGTTCCTGTTTTATAACATGTGGACACAGAAAAGTGGGATCATAGATGCAAACGATTTTAAGTTTGATATGATTAATTTTAAAAATTTAGCCTGTGAGGATTATTATCTTTATCTATTAGAAGGAAAGTCAGATGAGTGGTGAAGTAGGATGATTTCTCAGATATTTAAAGAGAGAAGATTATAAACACATTGCTTTTTGTGAGAGTAGATGAGTAGGACAGCTTGGTATTGTCAAAATCTTAATTCGGATTTGCCATCTAAGTTTGTATGATATTGATATTAGCCTTAATTTAATTTATTTAAATTTAATTATAGGCAAATAAGTTTAATACTCACTGATATATTTTATTTTTTCTTAAAACCTAATTCTCTATTTATATAATTGTATATAGTCATAAATTACCAAAGAAAATATTCTTAAATATTCTACAAACAGGAAATGTTCAAGAAGCATGTATTTAAAGAAAAAATAGAAATTAATTTAATAGACTGAGAATAACAGCTGCAAAGTAAGAAGAAAATAAGCATAAATTACTTCATTCACTGCAAAACTTGTATTAGAACCATGTCAGCACGGTGCTTGGGTTTCTCAGTCAGTTGAGAGTCTGCCTTCAGTTCAGGTCGTGATCCCAGGGTCCTGGGATCAAGTCCCATATTGGGCTCCCTGCTCAGCTGGGAGTTTGCTTCTCCCTCTACCCCTTGCCCCTGCTCATGATCTCTCTCTCTCAGTCTCTCTCTCTGTGTCAAATAAATAAATAAATAAAATTTTAAAAATAATAAACAAATAAAATATTAAAAAATAGAACCATGACAGTAGGTATTTAATAAATATTATTTAGGATTTTCAAAGTAATAACTATTCCAACTTGCTTCTATGACTAAAATGTTGCATTATTCACCTGGCAATATATTTTTTCAATTTTATTTTATAAACTATTACTTCATGTTTTAAATGTTAATTTTTTAAGTAGGGAAATGTTAAGGAGAAAATTGTGATTATTTAATTATGTGAAATCTCCTATGAGGTCAGAAAGTTTTGTTATCCTGTCCTCATGATACATTTGAAGAGCATTCCTACATTAAGAAAACTTCGATCTTGTCTGCAATGGTAGAATTCCAATACCTTAGTATAACTCAATTTTAATATTCTTTCAAAAGATTTTCTGATAAATTGATCCTGTCTTAAAATAAGAAATATATTTTGGCTACATATCAAAATTAAATAATAGCAAACCATTTGTGTTTTACTTTGTACTACACCATTTCTTGGAAGAATCCCAAAGTGCTACATTAATTACATAAATAGACTCTATGAAATCCAGCTCAATGGTAGAAATGAGTAAATAGATCCTTGCGGACCATATGATAAAGATTGGCAAAGGCAATCTGGGCAGTAGTGTGGATTCAGAAAGAACACATGATTGTATAACAGAATGTCCTAAATATTAAAAAAATACAAGATGATAAATGGAACTTAATTAAACTAGTGTAAAATTAAGTCACATTGGGGGTACACAGTAATTCCAAAATAATACGCAATGGTCCTAAAGCATCTAGGCAAACAAGACTATAACAAATAACACTAATGCATAGGTTGCTAGTACCACTTAAGGGCAGAATGCTATCACTCTAGAAGATATTATTAAGAATGTTGCTTATCTAGTATTTTCATTTTAGCATGGCATATACTAATATCTCATGATGCTTCTAACATAACAATTGATCTCTCTTCATCAGCATTAAAACTAAATGTCTGGTCACAATGTCTTCAAACATAGTTTACTTGGTTACTTCCTTCTTACTAAGAAGTACAAGGTCTATAGAAAGAGAAGAAATCATCTAAATACTAAGTGAGCCATTTCCATCATAACAGCATTGAGTTACAAACGTTAGAGAGTAAATTGTCCTCTCATTCCATACTATAAAACTTAAATTACTTAAAAAAAAAGACATAAACCTCACACAAGTAATACCCATAGATATTCTTTTATTTTAAATTTGCATATGCATAAGTCTAGATTAATGAAGCTACTTATGTGCCTTTTGGTCATCCCATAAGCTTCCCTTCACATGGAAGGATATAAGAATGAAGCATGTTCAAGTCCCTTAGAGCTAAAACAATTCTCCCTCTACTTTGGGAGAATGTACTTAGACTTTCTTTTGAATGTACATAAAAATAACATCTATACTACAGGGAGGACTTAGGGAACATCTATAAAATGCAGCATCTTTCCCCCTCCAATACAGGAGTGTTAAGAAAAGATTCTAGGTTACTGTTTTGTCTCTGTGAACTTGTTTACCTTTGGGCATTAATAAAAAGCCATATGGTAAGGCTATGCTACCTAGATAACAAAGATAGTATTAAAAACTCATTTTTTACGTAAGGACTCACCCTTAAACAAATAAGTGCCTTTGGTTGAATGGGTGACACATTCTGAGAGACTATAGACTTTCTTTAAAGTCACTGGGGGGAGATATTTTTATTTATTTATTTCTCATTGCCCAAATTATACAATAAAGTACACTCAGACTGTATCTAGGTTGATCATGTACCGAGAAAACAAACAAAATAAACCTTCAGTCACAGGATTTAAGAAAAGTCAAATCAAATATGCAGAATAATTTTACTCAAGTCCATAATGAATCTTAAAATTTAAAGATTAACAAAAGAGAAAAATAAGTCATTAGTATCCAAAAATGACATGTCCTTGACTAAACTTGCTCACAATCCATATGATCCACACTCGTTATTGAAGTAAATAGATGTCACCATTCGCCAAAGCTGAATCATTATTTATTAGTAGTCTAACATGCAGCACACATAAAATTTGATTAGAAATATTTGCTGCAAGTTCTGTTGTATTTGTATTTATTTGCATTGTATTTAAATATATATTTTATATAATGTATTTATATACAGTAATGCTATAAAAGCTAATGTATATAATTACATATATATAATTTGTGTATATGTATATAATGTATGTTTATATATGTATATGATGTACATAATTTTATATAATTTTAAATGTATATAGTTTTAAAGTCAAGAATAAAGACCAAGAGATTCTAACAGTCAAAATAGTCAATGGATGGAAAGAAAGGATATTCAAATATAAATTTGGTGACAAACAAATATAAACGTAAAAGTTATTAATTTTAGAAGGTTTTCTATTTTAAATTGCTTCTCAGGATTCTTCCTTTCTCTTTGATGCAGTCATTGTTTACCAGACAAATACCACCAAAAAAAAGTTGTGAAATATTGATTTACAGTGGAATACTTATGTTTCTCATATATATATATATAATTATATATTTATATATTTCCACGTGCTGGTGATTAAAACATAAAATATTAATTTTAACATTAGAGCGATTAAGTAATATTTATCCTTAATATTAAGTAATATTAAACTCATGGAAGCTGAGAATAGAAGACTTTCAGCAGAGCCACTGCACCACAATCTTGTAGTAAATCTCTTCTATTCTGAAGCATGCATACACATGTACATATGAGTTTCCTCCCTGTGGCCTTCAATGCACAAGTGTGTGTGCATACCCACACATACACACATATGCACACACTTTCTCAAAAACATATTTTGCTTGTGGCAATTTAATTATAAAATGCCTAGAAAATAAGAAATAGTTGCAATTGAAATGCAGTATATCAAGCTTCCTAAATCTTGGAGATACAGGCATGTTTTCAGTAAACTCTAACGGTGAGTTTTCAGTCTTACTTAATTTAATCAATCATCTCATCTTTTATTTAAAATACTTCCCTTAGATTCTGTATCATGTTCTTGATCCAATATCACCTTCTCAACAAACCTCAACCCTCATCATTGTTTTTTTAATTTACATTCAGTTAGCCAACTTATAGTATCTCTTTAGTCTCAGATGTAGTGTTCAATAATTTATCAATTGCATATAACACCCAATAATCTTTCCCTTATAAAACAGCACACCCATTCCTAGTTGCTTTTATTTTATTAATTTTTTATTTTCAGCATAACAGTATTCATTATTTTTCCACCACACCCAGTGCTCCATGCAATCCATACCCTCTATAATACCCACCACCTGGTACCCCGACCTCCCACCCCCTGCCCCTTCAAAACCCTCAGATTGTTTTTCAGAGTCCATAGTCTCTCATGGTTCACCTCCCCTTCCAATTTACCCCAACTCCCTTCTCCTCTCTAATTCCCCATGTTCTCCATGCTATTTGTTATACTCCACATAAGTGAAACCATATGATAATTGACTCTCTCTGCTTGACTGATTCCACTCAGCATAATCTCTTCCAGTCCCGCCCATGTTGCTACAAAAGTTGGGTATTTGTCCTTTCTGATGGAGGCATAATTCTCCATAGTGTATATGGACCACATCCTCCTTATCCATTCGTCCATTGAAGGGCATCTTGGTTCTTTCCACAGTCTGGCGGCCGTGGCCATTGCTGCTATAAACATTGGGATATAGATGGCCCTTCTTTTCACTACATCTGTATCTTTGGGGTAAATACCCAGTAGTGCAATGGCAGAGTCATAGGGAAGTTCTATTTTTAATTTCTTGAGGAATCTCCACACTGTTCCCAAAGAGACTGCACCAACTTGCATTCCCACCAACAGTGTAAGAGGGTTCCCCTTTTTCCACATCCTCTCCAACACATGTTGTTTCCTGACTTGCTAATTTTGGCCATTCTAACTGGTGTAAGGTGATATCTCAATGTGGTTTAAATTTGAATCTCCCTGATAGCTAGTGATGACATGGTCCTCTCAACTGATGCAGAAAAAGCATTTGACAAAATCCAGCATCCGTTCCTGATTAAAATGCATCAAAGTATAGGGATAGAGGGAACATTCCTGAACTTCATCAAAACTATCTATGAAAGACCCACAGCAAATATCATCCTCAATGGGAAAAAAGCTTGCAGACTTCCCATTGAGATCAGAAACACGACAAGGATGCCACTCTCACCACTCTTGTTCAACATAGTATTAGAAGTCCTAGCAACAGCAATCAGACAGCAAAGAGAAATAAAAGGTATCCAAATTGGTAATGAAGAAGTCAAGCTCTCTCTCTTTACAGATGACATGATTCTTTATATGGAAAACCCAAAAGACTCCACCCCCTACTAGAACTCATACAACAATTCAGCAATGTGGCAGGATACAAAGTCAATGTACAGAAATCAGTGGCTTTCTTACACACTAACAATGAAAATACAGAAAGGGAAATTAGAGAATCGATTCCATTTACTACAGCACCAAGAACCATAAGATACCTGGGAATAAACCTAACCAAAGAGGTAAAGAGGTACTCGAGGAACTACAGAACACTCATGAAAGAAATTAAAGAAGACACAAAAAGATGGAAGACAATTCCATGTCTTGGATTGGAAGAATAAACATTGTTAAAATGTCTATACTGCCTAGAGCAATCTATACTTTTACTGTTATTCCAATCAAAATTCCACCAGTATTTTTCAAAGAGCTGGAGCAAATAATCCAAAAATCTGTATGGAATCAGAAGAGACCCCGAATCGCTAAAGAAATGTTGAAAAACAAAAATAAAACTGGGGGCATCACGTTACCTGATTTCAAGCTTTACTACAAAGCTGTGATCACCAAGACAGCATGGTACTGTCATAAAAACAGACACATAGACCAGTGGAACAGAGTAGAGAGTCCAGATATGGACCCTCAACTCTATGGTCAAATAATCTTTGACAAAACAGGAAAAAATATACAGTGGAAAAAAGACAGTCTCTTCAATAAATGGTGCTGGGAAAACTGGGCAGCTATATGTAGAAGAATGAAACTCGACCATTCTCTTACACCGTACACAAAGATAAACTCAAAATGAATAAAAGACCTCAGTGTGAGACAGGAATCCATCAGAATCCTAGAGGAGAACATAGGCAGTAATCTCTTCGATATCAGCCACAGCAACTTCTTTCAAGATATGTCTCCAAAGGCAAAGGAAACAAAAGTGAAGATGAACTTTTGGGACTTCATCAAAATCAAAAGCTTCTGCACAGCAACGGAAACAGTCAAGAAAACAAAGAGGCAACCCACGGAATGGGAGAAGATATTTGCAAATGACAGTACAGACAAAAGGTTGATATCCAGGATCTATAATGAATCCTCAAACTCAACACACACAAAACAGACAATCATATCAAAAAATGGGCAGAAGATATGGACAGACACTTCTCCAATAAAGACATACAAATGTCTATCAGACACATGAAAAAATGTTCATCATCACTAGTTGCTTTTCTTAACTTTTTATTCATTTTGCACAGAAGTTGCTACTACCTGGAATAATATGTACCTATTTGCCCATTTTATGTTCCCTTTACTGGAATGCATGTGGAATTATGTATAAAATATAGAGAGTACTTAGAGGAACAATGCATTCTTTCATAGGCAAAAAGAAGCTTTGAGAATGTGGAGAACTGGGAAATATATGAGAGAGCAGATGAGATGGTAAGAATAAGAAGTTGATCTCTACAGCAAAAGAAAGGAGAGGATTCTATCAGAAGACATAGCTTGAACAAAGTTAGGCATTTATGACAGTGTGTGGAAGACAGGAAATAGTGTGTTGTGCTAAGTGCACAATGTGATGATAAAATTATTCCAATGGGCCAACAAATAGAATTCACCTTTGCATGAAGAAATATATAATTTTCTGAATTTTATAGAAATATTACATATATTAGTAATATATAACATGCATAATTTGATTAGAAATGTATGCTATAAGGAATATTATATATTATTCAGATTAATATGGATAGATATAGATATATAGATATTCAAAACATGACCTGTAAAAGCTATAGATTGTCAATCTAGAGCTACTTCTTATTTGGCTTAATATGTTGATGTGAGATCATTAATTCCAATGTCAAAATTATAGTTTCTTCTTATTATAGATTCATATTATATTTGATATGTTTATGTGATTTTTTAAAAAAATGACAAGAACTTGTTATTGGATTGATGGACATCTTCAGTATTACTTCAAATTCTGAAGTATTAAGCAAGGTATCAAGAGATATGCACTGGAAGTAAAAAAAAAAAATCAAACGAACTGAATTTACTTATAAATCAAATCCATATTTAATAATATTTATATTATGCTTTTGTTACATATATTCTAATTTAAATCTTACATTTAGAAGTTTTATGATGGAAATTTATATGTATTTACATTTAAAATAAAATCTATTATTATTATAGAATATATATAATTACATTCATGGTTTAAATCTAATGTAAACACCAGAAATACTTTTGTCTGATTTTTTAAATGTGTATTTAAGTTAAGTGGGTAAGATGTATGCATAAACTATCACCAGATATTGCATCAAATACAATCAATAAGAATTTTCAAATGCATCACAAAAGACATCTTTGATTCATATACTCATGAAAAATATAAACAAACTGGATCTTAAAAGATGAGCAGGATATAAGTAGGTGAAGGAATTATGGGCATTTAGGGCAAAAAAAAAAAAAAAAACACCAGCCTGCACACATTGAGGAATTAGGTAATGAAACATGTTCTATAGAAAATAATGCAAATACGCAAGATAATTAAAATAGTCAAAGGACAAAGTACTCAGTAAAAACTCCATACATGATGCACATATATATGAGTACTCCTCTCCGTATAAAGTATAAAATTACTTATTTATTTTACAATGGATAAGATTTGAGGATTTAAAAATCACAAGGAAAAAAATGTTCTTTTACTTACACTACAATCTTAAAATAAAAGTGATAATTTTGTATTTTACTTACACTACAATCTTAAAATAAAAGTGATAATTTTGTAGTCCCTTCTTGCAGCATCATTGTTTCATTATTAGATTTTGACTGGAAATATGGGAAAATCTAAAATTAATATATGGTGATGGGCTACTTTTTTTGTGGCTATAATTTTGAAATGGAAAAAAACAGATAAAAAATAAATAGTTTTTGAAAATTTTAGTTCTGTATTATAGATAATATTTCACTGTGAAGGATATTAAGCATAAATATGGGAACATCTAAAAGATATACTTATTTAATTTTTGAAATATTGATTATTTTTTCTAAAATACTGAGTTAATGTTTTTTAATTTGATAATACACATTATAACTGGCTTTATCCATTTATCTCATTAATGTGTGAAGAAATTTAAATTATAATTAGAACATATATTTTTTTTAATATTTTATTTATTTATTTGACAGAAATCACAAGTAGGTGGAGAGGCAGGCAGAGAGAGAAAGAGAGCAGGAAGCAGGCTCCCCGCTGAGCAGAGAGCCCGATGTGGGGCTCGATCCCAGAACTCTGGGATCATGACCTGAGCCGAAGGCAGAGGCTTTAACCCGCTGAGCCACCCAGGCGCCCCTATAATTAGAACATATTAATCTTATGATCATTTTACTACTTTAATAAGGTGTTAACATATTAACTCACTCCTTGAATACAGGTCTGTTTGGAATATACATGGCCAGAATTACATTATAAGATAGGAATGAAGGATAGGTAATGTAAATTTTTTATCTCAGATTCTATCTGGAGAGACTGATAGTTATTAATTATAACACACCAACAAAAAATTTATAGGATGATCTGGAAACAAGAATAGGAGGAGCAATTGTCTATGCTGAGTATGGGGCAAAGGGAGAATTCACCATGAAAATTGTTGCTTCAGCAAAGAAAAAGTATAACTAATTTGCTGTGGAAAAGAGTATTAAGCTGTGCAAAGGCACAGAATTATAAAATATTTAGTCCTTTGGGAGAAATAGTGAATAGGTAAGCATAGCTCAACTACATACTTCTTTAAACATGAAGATTATATAAAAATATATTCAAGAAACTCTCTCCTATTTCCAGAAGAAAATTTATACCCATTTAAGTGTTATAGCTAAAGCTATTTGGTAAAGAGCCATATAAATTAAATAAACATGCCAATTATTATAACAGTTTTCACAGTGTGTTTTTGGAGTGTGAAAAATAATGATGATTTTCCTAAAATGAATCACTAATTAAAGGATTTGGAATAAATAGAAACATAAATCACTAATTAATAATGATTTTGAAAAAAAATAAATAAATAATGATTTTGACATGGAAATTAGTGAACTTGTATATTTAAAATGCACACATTTACATTACAATTCTCTATTTATCCCTCAATAGATTTAAATTTATAACTTACCAAGTCTCTAAATGGATCCTAAGTTATTTTTGTTATAATAATCTAATGATTTGGGGCACCTGGGTGGCTCAGCTACCCCCCCACCTGCCTCTCTGCCTATTTGTGATCTCTGTCAAATAAATAAATAAAATCATTAAAAAAAATCTAATGATTTGATTTTTAAATTTCCAGTGGAGCATAGTATACTTTTTCTAGTAATATAACTTTACTGAGACTACCAATAACTAACAAAGTATATTGAAATATAACAAAGTATATTGAAGTATATTGAAAATACACTTTGTGCAAAAATATTTATATCTTGCAATGTAGAAAATATAAAACTTACAGCCAAGTATCCCAAAGTATAGGATACTCTGGGCACAGGCAAAGAAGGGACTTCCTAGGGAAGATAAGCACAACAGAGGTCAATAGATGGTCTCTAAGCATAAATGCAACCATTGCTTATCCATTGGATGGATAAATTGGTTGCAAGTGTCTATGAAAAGATTAAGGCTTGGGAATAAAAAAAGAGAAAGGAGGGAGAGGACGCTAGAAGGGAGAGTGGAGACTGAGGGGAAGGGAAAGGAGAGAAAGATTAAGACACATATTAGTCTTACTACATGACAAGAAATGTTTAAGTTCTTTGCATATATTATCTCACTGAGGTGACTAAAAGTCCTGATCTAGCTTCACCTACTTATATCCTTAACTTACAGTTTTATGGAGGACTCTAGTATATACAGCAACATTTTCAAGCAAATGTGATTAACATGAGAGCAGAACCAAAACCATGGGTTAAACTGCCATTTTAAAAAGATGAATTCCCCAAGTGAGATATCCCTAAAATAAGTAAAAGAATATTTCATAGGATTTTCAGTCCTTCTTGGGTAGGTGGGTGGTAGCAGCTATTATAATATCAAACTAATTTTTACTGAAAGGTGAGTGAGGCCTAGGTCATTATGTTTACAATTGTTTACTTTTTTTTCAATTTTATTGAAGAATAGTTGACAAATACAGTGCTTTTCCACATGGTGTAAAATCTTTCCAAGGGATCTGTCTTAATGTTGAGCTGCTCTGGACTTGAGAACATAGTGATGGAAGTAAAATGCTTACTATACTTTTCTTTGTGGCCACTCTCAGTTTTTGAGCTCCACAAGATTTCTGCTGTTTCTTCATTACAGGCCAGAGCTTTCCTAGAGCTATTTTTCATCAGTTTGTGGTTGTTTATTTACTATTTTTATTGCACTGGGCCCTCCTTGCCCTCCATCTTGCTGACATCACCTTCTATTTACAGTTGTTGATGTCAAAACCTCTTCCCTCAAAAAACTTAAAATCTACTCTAAGGACTAAAACATATGTAACATACAGAAAAAATTAAATCTCAGAACAGTTTATATGGGTGATATTCCATAACATGTTGTAGACAAAGAAACACTTTGGGTGGTGCATAATTCATCTGATTCCTTCACTGCTGTCAGCATTATTTTCTCCTCTTTTAGGAAAATGCATACTTTATAAGTACATTTGTATTACACACACATATAAACACATCTGCACACACATATATTACAATCTGACAATTAATCTGACAATTAAAATACTTTGAATTTATAAATATATAATATTCTTCCCACAGCTTTTATGGATTTCAAGTCACCAAAACATTTAGGTCACCAAGAAAATTATAAATAACAAAACAATAATAATGAGTAACACAAAAGTATTGGGGCTATTGAGCTATGCTAATATAAACTAAATGTTCTGAAAAAGTCAACCTCTGAGTTACAGGGTCCAAAAAAAGTAAAATGTATTGGGAATATCAAAGATTGTCATCATTAGTGTAGAAGATTTATGAAAAGTGGCTGGATATCAAATTAATAGAAACTTTTGGATATCTGCTCTCACTTCTACATCTATCCAACCCCAAATAACTATAAATTCCCTTTTCAAAAGCAAATGTAATTGTACTAAGTTGTCTAAATTCACTTTTTAAAACTCTGATGAGTCTTACAGACCTGTACCCCTGAAACAAGTAACATATTATATGTTAATAATAATAAATAAATAAAGCTCCAAAGGGTCAAAAATAAGGTCTAGCAATATGTCATCTTCAAGAAGTACTTAAAAGGACAAAAGTATATATGTATAAATATATTTATATACAAGCAATCCCAAATGTACATATTTATATATAAGTATACCCATATATAAGTAAGAAACAGAAGATATTTTATGCAATATCTCATACTAAAATCTGAGATGAAATGCAGATAAAAAATATGACAAATATGGTAAGAGACTTAGGGGAAAAAAATCTAGTCTTAATAGGAACTATAAAATGAGAAGATATAACTATCATTAATATATTTTCATCTAATAACAGACTCAACACTAAATTAATATATAAATTAATTATATAAAATTATTATACACATGCAGACACACACACACAAACAAATAGACCAAGTTATGTTGCATTTTTTAACAACCTCCCAGAAACAGAAAATTCAAGTGAAGAAAAAAGAATAATCTGTAGTAAGAGTTCTATGGAGAATTGGCTTGAGCAATTATATAAAAAGCTTATACTCAATAAAAAAAAATCATCATTTTAAACCACATATGTGACATTTACAAAAACTGAAATGCATTAAAATTGAATGCTTTAGGGCACCTGGGTGTCTCAGTGGGTTAAGTCACTGCCTTCAGCTCAGATCATGATCTCAGGGTCCTGGGATCAAGTCCTACATCGGGCTTTCTGTTCAGCAGAGAGCCTGCTTCCCTCTCTCTCTCTCTCTCTCTGCCTGCCTCTCTGCCTACTTGCTATGTCTCTCTGTCAAATAAATAAATAAAATCTCAAAAAAAAACCCAAAAACTGAATGCATTAAAGGAAGCTTCATAACACAGAAGGAAGGGTTCAAGATGGCAGCCTAAGAAGACCCTAAACACTGACACAAAAATCTTGCTTTTACATATGGGGTAATTTTCCTCTGAAAACAGCCTGAGAACTAGATTAACAGCACCTTCACAATGAAAGGAAAAAGAGACAAATCAAGAAGGTTAGGAGAAGCAAAGACATAGCTTCTTCCAGGACACCATTGCAAATGACGTGACACCACAATCAAGAGGGATCAAAAAAAAATATGGACCCCTTCCTTGAGAAGTAAAGACATTATGACCCACATCGGGCACCCAGAAAGGCAAACCCCAAAAAACTCTGGTTTTCAACATCAACAGAGATGAAGACCAGGAGAATCATAGAACTATAGCGGATAAAGATTCCACTCTTCAAGGGCTTATATGCAAATCTACTCACCCTGAGGCCAGCACAAGAGAAACAGATTGACAAGTGCCTAGGCTGTAAGAAAAGGGACCAACTTACTAACTTTATGGTAGTTTCTGGAAAGGCAGGAAACTTTTCTAGGGGTGGAAGCATTGGTAGACACCACTTTTGCAATCTCATTCTAACTGGCTGGTGTTTGGAGTCACAAGCATCATTTTTGGTGACCTCCCTCTAGTCTGCTACTATATGGAAGGTATGCACAATCCATCCCATTTCACACCCACCCTGTGCTGCATGTAAACCATAACAGAGTTGGGTGTGTGCCTGAGTACTGCTCAACCCGCCCAGAGACTGAGACACAACCAGGATGATTGAGCCCTGCCTTCTTTTCTCAGCAGCTGAGACCTAAATGGGTGAGGCAAGCCCCCTGAGTCCCACCCTCACTGATAAAGATTCCAAAGTAATTTTCATCTCAGGAGAAAAAATGAAAGAACACAGAGAATACTTCAAAATAGAGAAAGAAAATATTAAGAAGTACCAAAAAATTATGACTGAACTGAAAAATGCATTAGAGTAGTTCAACAATAGAATGGATGAAATAGAAGCTTACTGCATCAGTAAGCAGTAAGATAGAGCAATGGAAAATACCCAGACAGAGCAGCAAAATTAAAAAAAAAAAAATAAGAATTAAAAGAAATTAGGAGGGGCACCTGGATGGCTCAGTCCTTAAGCGTCTGACTTTGGCTGAGATCATGATCCCAGTGTCCTGGTATTGAGCACTGCATCAGGTCCCCTGCTAAATGGAGAGCCAGCTTCTCTCTCTCCCACTCCCCCTTCTTGTGTTCCCTCTCTCACTCTCTCTCTCCCTCTCTGTCAAATATATAAAATCATTAAAAAAAAAAAAAAAGAAATGAAGAAACCTTTAGGGACCCCTGGGACATCAGGTAGAGTAACATTTACACTATAGGTCCCAGATAAAAAAGATAAAGTCAGAAAAAAAATTTGAAGACGTAATGGCTGAAAACACCTCTAACTTAGGGAAGGAAATTACCAGGTCCAGGAAGACAAAAGAGTTCTAAATAAAAAGAAAACAAAGAGAAACAAATCAAGAGACATTATATTTATATGGAAAAATTTAAGAATAATTAAAAAAATCTTAAAAGCAGTAAGAGAAAAGTTATATATTATGTATAAAGAAAACCCCATATGGCTACCAGCAGATTTCTGAGCAAAATATTGTAAACCTAAAGTGAGTGGCATGGTGTATTCCAAAACCTGAAATGGAAAAAAGAAAACAAAAGCCACTGAAAAGTCTCTACCCAGAAAGGTTATCATTCAGAATTGAAGGAGAGATTAAGAATTTTCCAGATAAGCAAAATCTAAAGGAGTTCACCACTACTAAACTAGCTTTACAAAAAATATTAAAAGGACCTCTCCAAGCTAAGAAGAAAAAGCACTAGTTAATTAAGAAAACATATGAAAGTCAAAAACTCATCAGAAAAGTTAAATAAGTAATAAAGGCAGTAGATCAATCCTTTATAGAACAAGCATAAAGACTAAAAGACTAAATTTATAAAATTAATTAAAAATACAGTAATTAGTTAAGGGAGGAGTGCCTGGGCTCCTCAGTCAATTAAGAGTCTCCCTCTGCTCAGGTCATGATCTCAAAGTCTGAGATTGAGCCCTGAGTTGGGTTCCCTGTTCAGCCAGGAGTCTGCTTTTACCTCTCCCTTTACCTCTGCCCTTCCAGCCCATTCATACTCTTTCTCACTTTCTCAGATAAATAAATAAAACCTTTTAAAAACACAGTAACTAGTTAAGAGATATGTAAAATAAAAAGATGCAACACATATCATCAAAAATATAAAATGGGGGGCAAAAATATAAAACTTTAGATGGGTTCAAAATTACTATCAAATTAAAAGAGACTGTTATAGGGAGGAGGAGTCTAGATGGCAGAGAAGTAGCAGGCTGAGACTACTTCAGGTAGCAGGAGATCAGCTAGATAGCTTATCTAAAGATTGCAAGCACCTACAAATCTAATGGCAGATCAAAGAGAAGAAGAAGAAAAATTCTAGAAACAGAAAATCAACCACTTTCTGAAAGGTAGGACTGGCAGAGAAGTGAATCCAAAGTGCTGGGAAGATAGACTGTGGGGGGAGGGGCCGGCTCCCGGCAAGCAACGGAGCAATGGAGCACAAATCAGGACTTTTAAAAGTGTGTTCCCCTGAGGGACATCACACCAGAGACTAAACCGTGGTGAAGCTCAAGTGGAGTGAGCGTGGCTTCAGGACCCGCAGGGTCACAGAAGGATCGGGGGTGTTTGAGTGTCACAGAGCTTGCAGGTATTAGAACAGGGAAGCCGGCTACAGAGACAGAGCCAAGGAGTGAGTTCACAGCTCAGGGTTACCTTGAACCAGTGGCAGGCTCGATGAGCTTGAAGTGCGGCCGGCCGGAGGCCAGGGAGATGGGAGTAAATGGGCGCTGTTCTCTGAGGGCGCACTAAGGGGTGGGGCCCCATGAAGTCGGCTCCTCCGGGCTGGAAACCAAGAGGCCACCATTTTCATTCCCGTCCTCAGGAACTCTAAGGAAAGTGCTCAGAGAACAAAAGCTCCCGAAAGCAAACACGAGTGGATTACTCAGACCGGCTCCTGGTAAAGGCGGTGCAATTCCGTCTCCAGCAAAAACACTTGCAAATCACTACAACAGTCCCCTCCCCCAGAAGATCAACAAGAAATCCAGCCAGGACCAAGTTCACCTACCAAGGAGTGCAATTTCAATACCAAGGACAGCAGCGGAATTCCATAGGAGGAGAAAGCAAAGCATGGAACTCATGGCTTTCTCCCCATGATTCTTCAGTCTTGCAGTTAATTGAATTTTTTTTTCTTTTTCAATTTTTTTTCTCTCTTCTTCTGCTAAATTTTTATTAACTTTTACCCTTTTCCTTTTTGTTAACATTTTTTAACTAGTTTATCTAATATATATATATTTTTCTTTATTCATTTACTTTTTTTAATTGTTTCTTTTCTCTTTTCTTTTCTTTTTCTTTTTTTTTTTTTTTCTTTCTGAACCTCTTTTTATCCCCTTTCTTACCCCCTCATGATTTGGGATCTCATCTGATTTGGTTAAAGCATATTTTCCTGGGATCTTTGCCACCATTTTAGTATTTTACTTGCTCCTTCATATACTCTTATCTGGACAAAATGACAAGACAGAAAAATTCACAACAAAAAAAAGAACAAGAGGAAGTACCAAAGGCTAGTGACCTAATCAATACAGACATTGGTAATATGTCAGATCTAGAGTTCAGAATGACAATTTTCAAGGTTCTAGCTGGGCTTGAAAAAGGCATGGAAGATATTAGAGAAACCCTCTCAGGAGATATAAAAGCCCTTTCTGGAGAAATAAAAAAAACTAAAATCTAACCAAGTTGAAATAAAAAAAGCTATTAATGAGGTGGAATAAAAAATGGAGGCTCTGACTCTAGGATAAATGAGGTAGAAGAGAGAATTAGTGATATAGAAGACCAAATGACAGAGAATAGAAAAGCTGAGCAAAAGAGGGACAAACAGCTACTGGACCACGAGGGGAGAATTCGAGAGATAAACGACACCATAAAACGGAACAACATTAGAATGTTTCTTCTTCCAGAAGAAGAAGAAAGAGGGGAGCAGAAGGTATATTGGAGAAAATTATTGGGGAGAATTTCCCCAATATGGCAAAGGGAACAGGCATCAAAATCCAGGAGGTGCAGAGAACCCCCCTCAAAAACAATACAAATAGGTCCACACCCTGTCACCTAATAGTAAAATTTACAAGTCTTAGTGACAAAGAGAAAATCCTGAAAGCAGCCCAGGAAAAGAAGTCTGTAACATATAATGGTAAAAATATTAGATTGACAGCAAACTTATCCACAGAGACCTGGCAGGCCAGAAAGAAATTGCATGATATATTCAGAGCACTAAACGAGAAAAACATGCAGCCAAGAATACTATATCCAGCTAGACTATCATTGAAAATAGAAGGAGAGATTAAGTGCTTCCAGGACAAACAAAAACTGAAAGAATTTGCAAACACCAAACCAGCTCTATAGGAAATATTGAAAGGGGTCCTCTAAGCAAAGAGAGATCCTAAAAGTAGTAGATCAGAAAGAAACAGAGACAATACATAGTGACAGTCACCTTACAGGCAATACAATGGCAATAAATTCATATCTCTCAATAGTTACCCAAATGTTAATGGGATAAATGCCCCAATCAAAAGACACAGGGTATCAGAATGGATAAAAAAACAAAACCCATCTATATTTTGCCTACAAGAAACTCATTTTAAACCTGAAGACACCTCCAGATTTAAAGTGAGGGGGTGGAAAAGAATTTACCATGCTAATGGACATCAGAAGAAAGCAGAAGTGGAAATCCTTATATCAGATCAATTAGATTTTAAGCTAAAGACCATAATAAGAGATGAGGAAGGACATTATATGATACTCAAAGAAGCTGTCCAAGAAGAAGATCTAACAATTTTAAATATCTATGCCCCTAACGTGGGAGCAGCCAACTATATAAACTAATTAATAACAAAATAAAAAAAACACATCAACAATAATATAATAATAGTAGGGGGCTTTAACACTCCCCTCACTGAAATGGACAGATCATCCAAGCAAAAGATCAACAAGGAAAAAAAGGCCTTAAATGACACACTGGACCAGATGGACATCAGATATATTCAGAACATTCCATCCCGAAGCAACAGAATATACATTCTTCTATAGTGCACATGGAACATTCCAGAATGTTCCCCAGACATCCTGGGTCCTAAATCAGGTCTCATCTGGTATCAAAAGATTGGGATCATTCCCTGCATATTTTCAGACCACAAGCTCTGAAGCTAGAACTCAATCACAAGAGGAAATTTGGAAAGAACCCAAAAACATGGAGACTAAACAGCATCCTTCTAAAGAATGAGCAGACCCATAACCAGTAAGGAGATTGAAACAGTCATCAAAAATCTCCAGACAAACAAAAGTCCAGGGAATTAAAGAAGAATTGAAAAATTCATGGACACAAATGATAATGAAAACACAATGGTTCAAAATCTGTGGGACACAACAAAGGCAGTCCCGAGAGGAAAATATATAGTGGTACAAGCCTCTCTCAAGAAACAAGAAAGGTCTCAGGTACACAACCTAACCCTACACCTAAAGGAACTGGAGAAAGAACAACAAAGAAACCCTAAACCCAGCAAGAGAAGAGAAATCTTAAAGATCAGAGCAGAAATCAATAAAATAGAAACCAAAAAACAATAGAACAAATCAATGAAACTAGGAGCTGGTTCTTTGAAAGAATTAATAAGATTGATAAACCCCTGGCCAGACTTATCAAAAAGAAGAGAATGGACCCAAATAAATAAAATCATGAATGAAAGAGGAGAGATAACAACACCAAAGAAATACAAACAATTATAAGAACATACTATGAGCAACTCTACACCAACAAATTTGACAATCTGGAAGAAATGGATGCATTTCTAGAGACATATAAACTACCACAACTGAACCAGAAAGAAATAGAAAACCTGAGAAGACCCATAACCAGTAAGGAGATTGAAACAGTCATCAAAAATCTCCAGACAAACAAAAGTCCAGGGCCAGATGGCTTCCCAGGGTAATTCTACCAAACACTTAAAGAAAAACTAATTCTTATTCTCCTGAAACTGTTCCAAAAAATAGAAATGGAAGGAAAACTTCCAAACTCATTTTATGAGACCAGCATCACCTTGATCCCAAAACCGGACAAGGATCCCATCAAAAAAGAGAACTACAGACCAATATCCTTGATGAATACAGATGCGAAATTCTCACCAAAATACTAGCCAATAGGATTCAACAGTACATTAAAAGGATTATTCGCCACGACCACGTGGGATTTATTCCACGGCTGCAAGCTTGGTTCAACATCTGCAAATCAATCAATATGATACAACACATCAATAAAAGAAAGAACAAGAATCATATGATACTCTCAATAGATGCTGAAAAAGCATTTGACAAAGTATAGCATCCCTTCATGATCAAAACTCTTCAAAGTGTAGGGATAAAGGGCACATACCTCAATATTACCAAAGCCATCTATGAAAAACCCAATGCAAATATCATTCTCAATGGAGAAAAACTGAAAGCTTTTTTGCTAAGGTCAGGAACACAGCAGGGATGTACATTATCACCACTGCTATACAACATAGTGCTAGAAGTACTAGCCTCAGCAATCAGACAACAAAAGGAAATTAAAAGCATCCAAATTGGCAAAGAAGAAGTCAAACTATCACTCTTCACAGATGATATGATACTATATGTGGAAAACCCAAAGACTCCACTCCAAAACTGCTAGAACTTATACAGGAATTCAGTAAAGTGTCAGGATATAAAACCAATGCACAGAAATCAGTTGCATTTCTCTACACCAACAAGAAGACAGAAGAAAGTGAAATTAAGGAGTCAATCCCATTTACAGTTGCACCCAAAACTATAAGATACCTAGGAATAAACCTAACCAAAGAGGCTAAGAATCTATACTCAGAAAACTACAAAGTACTCATGAGAGAAATTGAGGAAGACATAAAGAAATAGAAAAATGTTCAATGCTCCTAGATTGGAAGAAGAAATATTGTGAAAATGTCTATGCTACCTAACGCAATCTACACATTTAATGCAATTCCTATCAAAATACCATCCATTTTTTTCAAAGAAATGGAACAAATAATCCTAAAATTTATAGGAACCAGAAAATATCTCGAATAGCCAGAGCAATATTTAATAAGAAAGCCAAAGTTGGTGGCATCACAATTCCAGACTTAAAGCTGTCATCATCAACAAGACAGCATGGTATTGGCACAAAAACAGACACATAGATCAATGGAACAGAATAGAGAGCCCAGAAATAGACCCTCAACTCTATGGTCAACTAATCTTTGACAAAGCAGGAAAGAATGTCCAATGGAAAAAAGACAGCCTCTTCAATAAATAGTGTTGGGAAAATTGGACAGCCACATGCAGAAAAATAAAATTGGGCCATTTCCTTATACCACACACGAAAATAGACTCAAAATGGATGAAGGACCTCAATGTGAGAAAGGAATCCATCAAAATCCTTGAGGAGAACACAGCAACCTCTTTGACCTCATCTGCAACAATGTCTTCCTAGGAACATTGACAAAGGCAAGGGAAACAAGGGCAAAAATGAACTATTGGGATTTTATAAAGATCAAAAGCTTTGTACAGCAAAGGAAACAGTTAACAAAACCAAAAGACAACTGACAGAATGGGAGAAGATATTTGCAAGCAACATATCAGATAAAGGGCTAGTGTCCATAATCTATAAAGAGCTTAGCAAACAACACCCAAAGAACAAATAATCCAATCAAGAAATGGGCAGAGGACATGAACAGACTTTTCTGCAAAGAAGACATCCAGATGGCCAGCAGACACATGAAAAAGTGCTCCATATCACTCGGCATCAGTATTTGTTGAAATACAAATCAAAACCACAATGATATATCACCTCATACCAGTCAAAATGGCTAAAATTAACAAGTCCGGAAATGACAGATGCTGGCAAGGATGCGGAGAGAGGGGAACCCTCCTACACTGTGGGTGGGAATGCAAGCTGGTGCAACTACTCTGGAAAACAGCAAGGAGGTTCCTCAAAATATTGAAAATAGAACTACCCTATGACCCAGCAATTGCACTACTGGGTATTTACCCTAAAGATACAAACGTAGTGATCCGAAGGGGCATGTGCACCCAAAGGTTTATAGCAGCAATATCTACAATAGTCAAACTATGGAAAGAACCTAGATGTCCATCAACAGATGAATGGATAAAGAAGAAGTGGTATATATACACAATGGCATACTATGCAGCTATCAAAAGAAATGAAATCTTGCCATTTGCGATGACGTGGATGGAACTAGAGGGTATCATGCTTAGCAAAATAAGTCAATCGGAGAAAGACAACTATCATATGATCTTCCTGATATGAGAAAGTGGAGATGCAAAATGGGGGGTGAAGGGGGTAGGCGAAGAATAAATGAAAGAAGATGGGATCAGGAGGGAGACAAACCATAAGTGACTCTTAATCTCACAAAACAAACTGAGGGTTGCTAGGAGGAGGGGGGTTGGGAGAAATGGGGTGGGGTTATGGACATTGGGGAGGGTATGTGCTATGGTGAATGCTGTGAAGTGTGTAAACCTGGTGATTCACAGACCTGTACCCCTGGGGATAAAAATATATGTTTATAAAAAATAAAATAAAGAGACTGTTATATACATAAGATGTTATATGTTCTATGCGTACTTCATGTTAACTACACAAACACACACACACACAAAACTTATAGCAAATACACAAAAGAAAATAATAAAGGATTCTAGACATTTCATTAAAGAAAATAATCAAACTACAAGAGAAAAGAGAACTAAAAGAGAGAAACAGAGAGGAACTACGAAAACAGCCAGAAAACAATGACCAAAATAGCAATAAGTACGTATCTATGATAATTACTTTAAATGTAAATGGACTAAATTCTCCAATGAAAGGACATATAGGGTGTCAAGCAAAAAACCAAGACTCATCTATATACTTCCTACAAGATACTCACTTCAAAAGAAGGACATACACACATTGAAAGTGATGGGATAGAAAACTTATTCTACACACATGGAACCAAAAAGAAAACTGGTGTAGTTATACTCATATAAGACAAAATAGAGTTTAAAACAAAACTGTAATAAAAGAAAAAGAAGGGAATTACATAATGATAAAGACATTAATCCATAGAGAAGTGGTAAATTTACAGCAATACATTAATAATAGGGGACTTAAACGTCTAATATACCTCAATGGATAGATTGTTCCACAGAAAATCAGTAAGGAAACATTAGCTTTAAATGACACATTAGACCAGATGGACTTAACAGATATACACAGAACATTCCAACCAAAATAGAAGAATATTTATCTTCTTCAAATGCAGAAGGAACATTCTCTAGGAGAAATCACATGCTAGGCCATAAAACAAGTATTGATATATTTAAAAAGATTGAAATCATATCAAGCATCTTTTCCAACCACAATAGGATGAAATTAGAAATCAATTATAAGAAGAAAACTGGGAAAAAAACCCCATAAATATGTGGAGATTAAACAATATGCTATTAAACAATGGGTCAATAAATGAACTAAAGAGAAAATTTTAAGATACATTAAATAAATCCAATTGAAAATACAACATTCTAAAATATTTGGGACACAGCAAAAGCAGTTCAGAGAGGGAGTTCATTGCAATACAAGCCTACCTCAAGAAACAAGAAAATCTCAAATAAACACTCCAACTTTACACTTAAAAGAACTACTAAAAGGAAAAAAATGAAGCCCAAAAGTAGTAGAAAAAGGAAAACAATACAAATCAGGGTGGAAAAAGATGAAATAGAAACTAAAAATACAATAGAAAAGATCAATGAAACTAAGAACTGGTTCTTTGAAAAAAGAAACAAAATCAATAGGCTTACAAACAGATTCATCAAGAAAAAAAAAAAAAGGAGAAATCCCAAATGAGTAAAATCAGAAATGAAAGAGAAGAAATTACAACGATTAGCAGAGAAATACAAAGAATTAGGAAAGAATAATATAACAATTATATAACAAAAAATAGACAATCTAGAATAAATGGATAAATTATTAGAAACATATAATCTTCCAAGACTGAATCCTGAAGAAATAATTTTAAAAAATCTAAATAGACTAATTACTTGTAATAAAGGATCAGGAAAAAAAAAAAACAAAACAAAAAACAAAACAAAACAAAAAACCTCTTAACAAATATCCAAGTACAGATGACTTCACAAGTGAGTTCTTCCAAACACTTAATAGTTAATAACTAGCCTCAAATTATTACCCCCCCCAAAAAAAATTGGAGAAGGAACACTTCCAACTGAGCCTATGAAGACAGAATTACCCTGATAAGAAAACAAAAGATACTAAAAAAAAAGAGAGAGAGAGAGAGAGACGGAGAAAGAGAGAGAGAGAGAATTATGGGCCAACACTTCTGATGAAGATACATGCAAAAACACTCAAAAAATCTTTAGAAAATCAAATTTAACAATACATTAACAGGATCATACACCATCACTAAGTAGTATTCATTCCAGGGATGCAAGGATTGTTTAACATGCACATATCAATCAAAATGATATACAACATTAGTAAAAGGATAGATAAAAATTATATAATCATCTCAATCTATGCAGAAAAAACATCTGATAAAATTCAACATCCATTTTTTATATAAATACTCAATAAACTTGACATCGAGGGAATCTACCTCAACATAATAAAGGTCATATACAAAAAGCCCAGAGCTAACATCATAGTTAATGGTGAAAGCTGAAAGCTTTTCCTCAAAGATCAAAAACAAGACAAGGAATCCTACTCTTGACACTTTTATTCAACGTGTATTAGAAGTTCCAGCCATGGCGATCAGGCAGGAAAAAGAAGTAAAAGTCATCCAAATTAAAAAAAAAAAAAAAAAAAAAAAAAAAAAAGACGAAGAAAAAAAGAAAGAAAAAGTAAAGAAAAGAAATAGAAGTTTCATTATTTGCCGATGACATGATACTATATATATAGAAAACCCTAAAGACTACAAAAAACAACAAGAATTAATGAATGAATTCAGTAAACTTGCAGGATACAAAATCAATATACAGCAATCTCTTGCATGTCTATACACTAATGAACTATCAAAAAGGGAAATTAAGAAAATAATCCTATTTGCAATTGCATCAAAAATAAAAAAATGGGGACGCCTGGGTGGCTCAGAGGGTTAATGCCTCTGCCTTCGCCTCAGGTCATGATCCCAGGGTCCTGGCATCAAGCCCTGTGTCAGAATCTCTGCTCGGCAGGGAGCCTGCTTCCCTCTCTCTCTGCCTGCCTCTACCTACTTGTGATCTCTGTCTGTCAAATAAATAAATAAAATCTTTTAAAAAAACAACAAAATGCCTAGGAATAAATTTAAGCAGGAAAGTGAAAGATTCAGATATTGAAAAGTATGAGACATTGACAAAACTAATTGAAAACAAAAATAAATGAAAATATATACTGTGCTCATGAATTGAAAGTATTAATTTTATAAAATTGTCTTTATCATACCAGAAATCTACACAGTTAATGCAATTCCTATCAAAATATCCGTAACATTTGTCACAAAACTAGAAGAAAGAATTCTAAAATTCATATGAAACCACAAAAGAATGAAGAAAAAAGAGCGATCTTGAGAAAGAAGAACAAAGTTGGAGGTATCATGCTCCCCCATTTCAAACTATACTACACACCTATAATTATCAAAAGAGAATGATACTAGCACAAAAACATATAGATCACAGAACAGAATAGAGACCCAAGAAATAAAACCCTATTATGGTCAACTAATCTATGGCAAAGGAGTCAAGAGAATACAATGAGGGAAAGACAATATCCTCAATAAATGGTGTTGAGAAACCTGAACAGCAAAAGAATGAAACTGGATCACCTTCTCAAACCATATAAAAAAATAATCACAAAACAGATTAAAGAGTTGTAACACCTGAAATCTTAATACTCTCAGAAGAAAACATAAGCAGTTAGCTTTTTGACATCAGGGGTTTTTTTTTGGATATTTCTCCTCAGTCCAGTAAAAATAAACCATGGAACTATACCAAAATAAAAGCTTTTATACAGGGAAAAAAAAAATCAACCAAATGAAAAGGAACCTACCAAATGGGAGAAGATACTTGCAAGTGATATATCTGAGAGGAAGTTGATATCTAAAGTATATGGAAAACCCACACAACTAAATAACAACAATAACAACAACAAAACAACCTGATTAAAAAATGGACCATAGGGGCACCTGGGTGGTTCAGTGGGTTAAAGCCTCTGCCTTCAGATCAGGTCATGATCTCAGTGTCCTGGGATCGAGCCCCGCATCGGGCTCTCTGCTTAGCAGGGAGCCTGCTTTCTCCTCTCTCTCTCTCTGCCTGCCTCTCTGCCTACCTGTGATCTCTGTCTGTCAAAGAAATGAATAAAATCTTAAAAAAAAAAAAAATAGACCATGGATCTAAATAGTCATTTTTCCAAGAAGACATACAGATATCCAACAGACACATGAAAAAATAGTCAACACCAGTAATCATCAGAGATATGAAAATCAAATTATGAGATACCACACCACATTTGTCAGAATGGCTGTTATCAAAAAGACAAGAAATAACAAGCATTGGTGAGACTACGGAGAAAAGGGAACCCTGTTGTTCTCTTGGTGGGAATATTAAATTGTTGAAGCCTCTAAAGAAACAGTATAGAAATTCCTCAAAAATTAAAAATAGAACTACCATATAATACAGTAATTCAACTTCTGGATATTTATTCAAAGAAAACAAAGACATTTACTGAAAAAGATATGTGTAGCTAAATGTTCACTGCAACATTATTAATAATAGCCATGATATGGAAGCAACCTAAGCATCTGTCAAAAGATGAGTAGATAAGGAAGATGTTATATATGCATGCACAATGGAGTATTACTCAGCCACAAAAAAAAAAAAAAAGAAAGGAATCTTGCCATTTGCAGCAACATGGACCTAGAGGATCTTATTCTGAGTGAAATAAGTTAGGCAGAGGAAGACAAATAACATATGATTTGATTTATATGTGGAATCAAAAACAATGACAAAAAAATGTCCTTTGATCTAAAAACAAAACAACAAACAATACAAAAAGAAAGAGATTTGTGGACACAGAGAGCAAATCAGTGGTTGCTGGCGGTATGGAGAAGGGGAGAGAGACAAAATAGATGAAGTAATTAAAAGGTAGAAACTTCTGGTTATAAAAGAAATGTCATAGGTGTGCAATTTACAGCATAGGAATACACTCAATAATGTTATAAAAACTTTATATAGTGACAGAGTAACTAGAACTATCAAGTTGATCATTTCATAATATATAAAAATATTAAATCTCTGTGTTGTGCACCTGAAACTAATAGAATATTGTATGTTAATAACTCAATAACAAAGACAATAAAAATACTATAAAATAGGAAAATTATTCAGATAATTTATCAGATAATATTCAGTAATATTAGAATAGTATCACAAGGATGCTAAAATTAGTACTCTACAGCTAGAATACAAATATTAGATTACTAAGTAATCCTTTGATTAACAAGAAAACCATACAGTAATTCTGAAATACTTAGATGGAAGCAAAAGAAAGCACTGCATGACAAAAGTCATGGAACCCTGGGAACACAATATTTGTGGGAAATTTATAGCTTTAATTACCAGGAAACAAGAAAAGTTATAAAATATAAATTAAGAATTCAACCTCAGAGGTTAAAAGATAGTAACAGCATAAACAGAAAGAAACAAAAGAATAGACATCTAGGAAATAGGGAGCAAAAATAAAAGAAGAATAGAAATACAATTTCAATTAAGATTTCCTTTTTTGTTGAGATTAATAAGTTCTCCCTGACAAATCTTTCCCAAGACTGAATTTGAAAATAAAAGGTAGACTTTTAGAGTAAATAGAATGTGATATGTAAAAAATTAGAAATATAGAAAGCGGTAATTTAATGTAAAGGGCAAATGTTATATTCTAATAAATCTTATCTAATAATCTTAGATGTAAATGATGAAATTCTGAAAAAAATAAAAAATTACCAGAATGGCACAAGAATAAGAAAACCTGCATAGATAAGTAAAATGTAAAATGTAAAATGTAAAAACAGTAGCACAAAAACAAAAGAAAAAATGGCCATGAAAAATCTCTTTCCAAATACCCAGACCCCAAAACCTTTGTGGATAAATTCTACTAGATATTCAGGAAGTAAATGTTTTGTGTATTAGGAAATTTTTTAAAAAATTAAAAAAAATATAAAATATTTACTGTTTTTGGTGTAAGACTAGATCAATCAAATAGCAATAGTCCCCTGTAATCCATGCATTATTATGATCTCAGGGGCATGAGACTGAATCACACATCACGCTCCTCCACACTCAATGGGGAGTCTGCTTGAGATTCCCACCCTCTCACTTTGCCTCTGCCCCTCTGCCCACTCACATACACACACTCTCTTTCTCAAACAAATAAACAAATCTTTAAAAATAAATACATGTCAGTGGAGGGAACAATAGAGTAGCTGTACTGTCCCAAATCTCAAACATTGGGATTACTGGATATAAATTTAGGAAATTAAAAATATTTAGAGAGTTGTAGAGAATTATGAATACAGAAAAAAGGCAAGGGACCCTTTTAAATACTTTTAAAATGAATAGGCTAGTTCAATGTAAACTAATTAGTTAGCATGTTGAACAGCACCAAGCTGAAAAGAACTGGAGAACTGGGAGACAAATCTGAAGAGGTCCATCAAAAACACTGGAATAAAAGCAGATGATTTCCACTGGATGATCAGAAATATTGTCGTTTGAGGGATGCCTGGGTGGTTCAGTTGGTTAAGCCACTGCCTTCCGCTCAGGTCATAATCCCAGGCTCCTGGGATCGAGTTCCACATCTGGCTTCTTGTCCAGCAGGGAGCCTGGTTCTCTCTCTGCCTCTGCCTGCCACTCTGCCTGCTTGTGCTCTCTTCCCTGACAAATAAATAAATAAAATCTTAAAAAAAGGGGTGGGGGGTGCGCCTGGGTGGTTCAGTGGTTAAAGCCTCTGCCTTCAGCTCAGGTCATGATACCAGTGTCCTGGGATCCAGCCCCACATCACGCTCTCCGCTCAAAGGAGAGCCTCCTTCTTCCTCTCTCTCTGCGTGCCTCTCTGCCTACTTGTGATCTGTCTGTCAAATAAATAAAATAAAATAAAATAAAATAAAATAAAATAAAATAAAATAAAAAAGAAATATTGTCATTTGGGAAAAATTGAGAAAAATTCTTAGAGTCATTTGTGAGTATCAGTTATGCTTGAATATACAAATAACCTATGAGATAACAAACCTACTTTTAATAATGTATCTGAGAATAATTTCTGCATATTTGTACTTGTAAAAATGTCTAAAGATGCCCCTAACAATACTCCTTATAATAACAAAAATGTGAAAAAAATTATCGCTTCATATGGCAAATGTGACATATTTATATGTTGGAGCATTAATTCTAGAATAAATAAATAAAGTAAAACTATAGGAATCACTATGAATAAATAATATGTTACAATTTATAGTTTCATAACATGCAAACTCATTATTATTATTATCAAAATACCCATCTATATTAAACTGATAAAACATATTATAGGGGTGCTTAAAACAGAATCAAGAAAACATTTTTTTGAAGAGTTAATCAGGTAAAGAATATGATTGGGGGAGCTTTGGAGGAGCTAAACAGTATTTTCAGTATATTATTTCTTACTTTGTGTTAGATTCATAGAGTTTTATTCAATTATTTTTATACATTATTGTACATCAGAAATATTTTCTACTAAGTTAAAAGGAAAGAAAATTTATCTAAATGACAAATAGGAATAAACTAATAAAATATAATTTACTTAAAACAGCTGTTGTTAATTTTATTATCATAGAGAAAAATATATAGATACATGCAGACATGTGGTATGGTGTGACTGCATAGGCATATGATTTAAACTGATGCTTAAAAAAGACCTGTGTACAGCAGGTTGCAAATAGGTCCTGAGGGGACAGAACAACCCAGCTGGAGTGTGTGGCCCACCTGCCTGATTAGCACTGTGGCTGAAAGGAGCTGACAAGCAGCTTCTATTTTTATCTAATCTTTAAATTCCAGGAACCTCATTTCACTAAATCATAGCTTTCGAGTAGGATTGTAAAAGCTTTCCCTCTGCTTATTCCTTTTTAATCTAGATTTCTCTCAAGAGCTCTTCTCACAGAAGGCTACAATCCTGATAGTCTTTATATCCTCTGCCACTAGGTAACTGGGAAAAAGAAACAAAAACAAAACAAAGCAAAACAAAAACCCGAGCTCAAATTAAAGCAAAAGAATAATTTGACAATGATCCAGACTGGTAAAAACTAATTTTAAGAAGATTTAAAATTTATAGTTTTCTATTATCATTAATGTTTTTTGCATTATGCACAATGTAATATGCAAAGTTAAATATATTTATGATTACTTGGACTATTTTGCTTAAAGAAATAATAGAAATGCACCCATGAGTTTATTAAACCATCCTACAATTGGTCTTCTAAATTTTGCTTTAATTTCACTTTGTATTTAATATTTTTTATTTGAAAGATACAATGCTGGGGTATTGGCAATAACAAGATAGTATACCATAAATGCATTCTTAGTGTGATACTTTATAGAAGTTATAAGAAAATTCTAGTATTTTGCCACTTGCACATGTGTGGGCATTTCCAGTTGATTTCATTCATGGTTTTGGCTAGATTAGGTATAATATACAATGATTGTGAGTATGGGTATAGGTAGTGAGATATATAATGGTGAGGGTATTGATAGAGGAAGAACCCATATAGTTTGCTCTTTGACTTGACATCAGTGATGGGGAACAAAGCTCATTTTCCAGGAGTTAGGGACAAAGCTGGATTAGAATATTTTTTATGTTGTTATACAATTTAGAATTGACATTCCACATTTAAAGTTAAATTTCTAAACTAATACAAGGAAGATATACTACTTGTATCAAAGAGTAGAGTCAAAAGAATGTGTGCTATATTCACAATATGGCCTTAGTTAAGAGGCAAATAAAAAAAAAATCATTGAGCCTATAGGCTTTTAATGATATAACTTATTATTATATTCAAAAGCAATGGCATAATTGTATTGGAAAGCAAGTTCACTAATTATTAGTCCTTTGAACAGGTGTGATTTAAGTGATTTAATCCATTTTAAATTTAAGAAAATAAATACCATTTCAAAATAATTGAAATACTTTTAAATATCATAGAGATCTCGTAACATTTAAACTTATTAGTCAGAGGGCTACATGTGTATCTTTTAAGTAATAGCCAAATTTTCTGAAAGTTTGAGAAAGTATCAGAAGCTTGAGACAGCCTAAAACTATTTGATATTTAAGTCCCAACAAATTTTGAGTGCCTAATATTTTGATACAACAGGAGTGAAAGAAGAAAGGGGAAAACCCGGGAGTCATGTTTTAGTTTTTGATACTTATTAATAGTCAAAAATTTTCTGTTTGCAAAACTAAAATATTAGTTATAGAACATCATATATAGAAGTCATACATTCTTAACTGTTAGTGTTGTGGTTGTGTTCAAACATTCAAATTTTCAATTTATTAGATTTATTAAGTTTCAATAAATTAAATCATATTAGGTTTAAATCTCTAATTTACAGCCTCATCTTGGAAACTGAGAAGAAAATTGAAATAAAATTACCAGGTCTATTAAATATCATCAACATTTTCAAGTACAAGGTGAAAACTACATTCGTGTTCAAATACTATGTAACATATTAATCTGTTATGTCAGTGCACAATCACAGAGGTCAAGAAAAGTCAAGAGTCACAGTGGAATGAGAATGCTAATAATAGTCTATAAATAGCATAATCTATAACTTAGGTAAAGAAACAATAATGTCTATAAACATGAGGAAGACAAAGCAGGATCATGCTCAAAATTTAAGTAGACTGTGGGGAAAGATGAGCTGCAAAAAAGATCAAGGTTAAGAGATAAGAAACACACACAGGCGCCTGACTTCTGAATAAAGGTCACAGGTCTGGAAAAAGTTTCAAATTTCTCAAATTTTTAGTATGCATAAGAATCACTGGGGAACTTGTTAAACCACAGACTTCCCTGGATTCCACTTTAAGAGAAGTGAATTGATTCGGTACACTTCATCTAAAATATCTTTAAAATAAATTTCTCATGGGAGCCATTTCTTATAGTTTTTTCAAGATTAAATTGGAAGTACAGAATAAAAACATACGGCAATTGAAGGTTGCAATCAGCTTGTTTATTTGGGATTAAATTAATTCCTTATTTTCAGTTCTGCTATTTTTTTCTGGTCTCTAAATATCTTTCATTCCATACGTTTCTTAAAACTTTAGCTGAAATTTTTAGTTGTAAAATTTTAGAAATAATAGTGCACTCATGTTAGATTTATATGCAAATCTGTGGATAAACTGGTAAAACTATACATGTCACAGTGTAGGAGAGGCTCTATAATTTCACAATATCTTCTTTGAGTTTTGGAATAGTGATTGGCTTTCTCAAATAAATTTCAGAGTATTCTGATTAATTTCTGATAAGAATAAAGGCAACTTTGTTATGTACATATCTATAACTTCTAAATACAAACTTCTAAACTTCTAAATACATTTTTAAAATTTTATTTATGCAGTTATCTATTTATTAGATAACATCCATTTACTTCTGTTTTCTGATATTGGTCATTTTTAGATCTCAGCTATATCTGAAATTATGTCATGTTTCAATAAACATTGTTCTTATAAGCTGTCCTCCCACTGTAAAGACAGAATAGTACAGGCTATTTAGACTACTGTGTCATCCTAAGTCAGCAAATGATTGTAAAGCAAAAGATTGCATGGCTACAATGTGAAGTCTTCAACCATAAAACAGTTTCCAAGTGTCTGAGATCCCATGTTTAGTCACATCAAGACATTCTAAAAGTCCTCACAGTGCAATGGAAATATCCCTTCTGGCCACTTTTTCTAAAATACTGAGGATTGAAATTCTCCTTTTATAGTATCAATATTGAAAAATGTGATAGTTATGATTTCTCTCCCTGTTTGATGTGTAATTACTTCATTTTTAACTCATAGCTACAAAAGAATGGTTTTAAACCACTGACTTTCAATGTCCCTAAAAAAAATAAAATAAAATTTGTAGCCATAGGCCAGATAAATTTGCAACTCTACCCTCTTCCATCTTGACTGATTTTGCTTTTGAAAAGCATTTCTCCTCAATCTTGGGAGTTTCTCAGTTGGCTCGGATTGCAATGGTTTTGTTTTACTTCTTAAATCAGTTTAGGCCCTAGCCTCTCTTTTCAGAATATAAGAATTCTAGGTACAACACTGGTTCTTCTTTGGTTTATAGGCTTCGTCTGTATTACATTTTTAAAATTTTTCTGGATTGATACTTGATTTTATTAATTTTGTTTTTTGCCTATTTTTTTTTTGCCATATTTCTTGGGGTGCCTGGATGGCTGTGAGTTAAGCATCCAACTGGGTTTCAGTTCAGGTCATGATCTCATGGGTCATGGGATCAAGCCCCCACATCAGACTGTGCGCTTGACAGGCCTACATGAAGATTCTCTCCCTTTGCACTTCCCCCCACGTGCACCCTCACACTCTACCTGTCTAAAATACATAAATAAATCTTAAAAAAAGATGTTTCTCATGAGATATATCATGTATCTTATTTAAAATCTTAATACATTTTTTAAAAAAAACTTAAGAACCTTTTTCAACATATCTGACCAGACTTTAACATCATAAAATTTAACTGTTCTTTTACTGATAACATTATCTAAATGTAGCAAATGCTTCAATATAGTCATATTCAATTTCTCAGAATCCAAATTATGAATTGGAGACTAGGAATGATAAAATATTTCACTATGTATTTGTGAACCTAAGGTTTTTCTATTAGTGATTTCTTTTAAAATAAGGTTACTCCACATTGTAATACGATATTATAGTCTTGTTCCATTATACACCTTGTGTTCCTTTCCCTCTTTTCTATGTATGCTGACATATATTATAGATTGAGTCATGTGTGTATGTTGAGGTTCTAAACCCTAGTACTTCTCAATGTGACCTTAATTGGAGAGAGAGCCTTTACAAAGATAATCAAGTTAAAATGGAGTCATTAGGGTAGACCTAATCCAATATTACTGGTGTACTGGAAAACTTGGACAGTCAGAGACACATGTACAGAAGGAATATGATAAGAAGATACAGAGAGAAGATCATTTACAAAAAATGCTGAAGATTGCAAGCAAACCTCAAGAGAAAAGACTGAGCAGATTTTCCTTTAAGGTCTCAGACCCTCAAAGGCGCTAGTCACTCCATTTCTGTTGTTCTCAGCCACGCAGTTTATGATATTTTGTTAGGCAGTCTGGTAAATGAATACACCATATGATCCTTTTTATTAAGTGGAACATGGGTTTACTTGAGTGACCTCTGATGCTTGGAACCAATAAATCATCGTATGTAAAACTAACACTTTCTGAAATATTATGGAGAATTAACATACTCCCCTTTTAAATTCTTGTTAACTTTTGGTTTATATTTATCTAGGAAACACTTAAAATTCCATGTATCCTCCTGTAACAAAGTAACTTTCCTGTGACTAAATTGGGTCTTGAATATTTTTGAAGATTGGAGCAATGTTCTTCCTCTTCTAAAGATCTATTACACATGAGTTTATATGCTTTGATGGTTTTGAGTTGTTACTTTTCTTGTTTTGTTTTGTTTTGTTTTAGTTTTGATGGAAGTAAAATGAAGGGTTCTGGTTCAAGATAAAAGGTAAGAAGATGCCACAATAGAAAAGGAGGAAGAAAAAATAAAAGGAACACACAAAAGGGACAAAGAAAGGTAAGATAGAGGAATATGAGAAAAAATGAAAGGCAAAAGAACAGTCACCAAGGTAATGGAGGAATTATGACCTAGGCCACATCACTGCCCAGCCTCCCTAAGAGTAACAAAGGGAATGATAAATCCAAAGGCTCTGTTTTGATGAGCGATTTTCTGAGAGTCTGCTTCGGAATAAGGTGGGATATGTGAAGTCATTCTCTCCATTCCAGGTCAACAGACAACAAACCTTCGGCACTCAGACAGTTGAAAACTGATGTCAGGAGCAGTGAGCAACAACGTCCTTCCTACTGCCATCTGTGCTCTCATGGAAAGACGAAAGCCACAGTGACAGCACACAGAAGCTACTGTCACCCTAGGACTCCCTAAAATAAAGGAAGGTGGTATTTGTGGCCTGGAGACAGGATCAGCTATGTAATTTACAGGGCTCTGTGTCAATGAAAGCACAAGTCCCCTTGCTCATAAATTATTAAGAATTTCAAAACAGTTTTAATTTGAATCTCCCTGATGGCTAGTGATGATGAACATTTTTTCATGTGTCTGATAGCCATTTGTATGTCTTCATTGGAGAAGTGTCTGTCCATATCTTCTGCCCATTTTTTGATATAACTGTCTGTTTTGTGTGTGTTGAGTTTGAGGAGTTCATTATAGATCCTGGATATCAACATTTTGTCTGTACTGTCATTTGCAAATATCTTCTCCCATTCCGTGGGTTGCCTCTTTGTTTTCTTGACTGTTTCCGTTGCTGTGCAGAAGCTTTTGATTTTGATGAAGTCCCAAAAGTTCATCTTCACTTTTGTTTCCTTTGCCTTTGAAGACATATCTTGAAAGAAGTTGTTGTGGCTGATATCGAAGAGATTACTGCCTATGTTCTCCTCTAGGATTCTGATGGATTCCTGTCTCACACTGAGGTCTTTTATTCATTTTGAGTTTATCTTTGTGTACGGTGTAAGAGAATGGTCAAGTTTCATTCTTCTACATATAGCTGCCCAGTTTTCCCAACACCATTTATTGAAGAGACTGTCTTTTTTCCACTGTATATTTTTTCCTGTTTTGTTGAAGATTATTTGACTATAGAGTTGAGGGTCCATATCTGGGCTCTCTACTCTGTTCCACTGGTCTATGTGTCTGTTTTTATGACAGTACCATGCTGTCTTGGTGATCACAGCTTTGTAGTAAAGCTTGAAATCAGGTAACGCGATGCCCCCAGTTTTGTTTTTGTTTTTCAACATTTCCTTAGCTATTTGGGGTCTCTTCTGATTCCATACAAATTTTTGGATTATTTGCTCCAGCTCTTTGAAGAATACCGGTGGAATTTTGATCGGAATGGCATTAAAAGTATAGATTGCTCTAGGCAGTACAGACATTTTAACAATGTTTATTCTTCCGATCCAAGAGCATGGAATGGTCTTCCATCTTTTTGTGTCTTTTTCAATTTCTTTCATGAGTGTTCTGTAGTTCCTAGAGTACAGATCCTTTACCTCTTTGGTTAGGTTTATTCCCAGGTATCTTATGGTTCTTGGTGCTGTAGTAAATGGAATCGATTCTCTAATTTCCCTTTCTGTATTTTCATTATTAGTGTATAAGAAAGCCACTGATTTCTGTACATTGACTTTGTATCCTGCCACGTTGCTGAATTGTTGTATGAGTTCTAGTAGTTTGGGGGTGGCGTCTTTTGGGTTTTCCATATAAAGAATCATGTCATCTGTAAAGAGAGAGAGCTTGACTTCTTCATTACCAATTTGGATACCTTTTATTTCTCTTTGTTGTCTGATTGCTGTTGCTAGGACTTCTAATACTATGTTGAACAAGAGTGGGGAGAGTGGGCATCCTTGTCATGTTCCTGATCTCAGCGGGAAGGATGCAAGCTTTTTCCCATTGAGGATCATATTTGCTGTGGGTCTTTCATAGATAGATTTGATGAGGTTCAGGAATGTTCCCTCTATCCCTATACTTTGAAGTGTTTTAATCAGGAATGGATGCTGGATTTTGTCAAATGCTTTTTCCTGCATCAATTGAGAGGACCATGTGGTTCTTCTCTCTTCTCTTATTAATTTGTTCTATCACACTGATTGATTTGCGAATGTTGAACCATCCTTGTAGCCCAGGGATGAATCCCACCTGGTCATGGTGGATAATCTTTTTAATGTGCTGTTGGATCCTGTTTGCTAGGATCTTGTTGAGAATCCTAGCATCCATATTCATCAGTGATATTGGTCTGAAATTCTCCTTTTTGGTAGGGTCTTTGCCTGTTTTGGGGATCTGGGTAATGCTGGCTTCATAGAAAGAGTCAGGAAGTTTTCCTTCTGCTTCAGTTTTTTGAAACAGCTTCAGGAGAATAGGTGTTATATCACCTTACACCAGTTAGAATGGCCAAAATTAGCAAAACAGGAAACAACATGTGTTGGAGGGGATGTGGAGAAAGGGAAACCCTCTTACACTGTTGGTGGGAATGCAAGTTGGTGCAGCCTCTTTGGAGAACAGTGTGGAGATTCCTCAAGAAATTAAAAATAGAACTTCCATATGACCCTGCCATTGCACTACTGGGTATTTACCCCAAAGATACAGATGTAGTAAAAGAAGGGCCATCTGTACCCCAATGTTTATAGCAGCAATGGCCACGGTTGCCAAACTGTGGAAAGAACCAAGATGCCCTTCAATGGACGAATGGATAAGGAAGAAGTGGTCCATATACACTATGGAGTAGTATGCCCCCATCAGACAGGACAAATACCCAACTTTTGTAGCAACATGGACGGGACTAGAAGAGATGATGCTGAGTGAAATAAGTCAAGAAGCGAGTCAATTATCATATGGTTTCACTTATTTGTGGAGCATAACAAATAGCATGGAGGACATGGGGAGATAGAGAGGAAAAGGGAGTTGGGGTAAATTGGAAGGGGAGGTGAACCATGAGAGACTATGGACTCTGAAAAACAATCTGAGGGTTTTGAAGGGGCAGGGGTTGGGACGTCGGGGTACCAGGTGGTGGGTATTATAGAGGGTATGGATTGCATGGAGCACTGGGTGTGGTGGAAAAATAATGAATACTGTTATGCTGAAAATTAAAAAAAAAAAAAAAGAAGTGACGGTGCAGTATAAACCCAAACCTGTGGCCTAGCCTAGCGTGGGGTTTCAAGCAATCATACAGGTCACATGCCCATAAAGCACCCTCCCTGGACATGATTCATAGATAGACAGATAACGGCTAGGAAATGATATGCTATACCAGTATAACAAAATGAAATTATCATTAAACATGCCATCAATTCCCTGTAATTCCTCTATTTAGTAAGTATGATAGTATTTAAAGGCATGGAATTTTAATTTTGTTTTTTAACTGGCTTAAAAAATTAAAATGGTGAATCTACTTAGAGTGTCCCTCTCAAGAATATGTTTTAAAGCATTAAAGAAATAAATGACTCACTATTTTTAGATTTTATTTTCCAAATTTTTATTAAAATGACTATTTAATAAGGAAGTGTTTTCTAAACCCTACCTGAATTATATGCATGAAGTCGAACATCTTCTTAATTGATATATAGCACATATTATTTCTGATTAGCAACATTTATACAAAGTTGACATTTTCATAATAGATGAAGCAAACAGAAACCAATTGTTTATCTTATCATGAACTTACTGCTGTCTCTGATACGAATTCTAAGCGGTAGTTGAGTCATCTTATTTCAGGCATGGAGATACAGTAGGCAGACAAGCCATACAGACAGAAATAGGAATTTTTAACACTTCCTTGAAATTCAGGATCCTTATGTTGTTTTTGCTTAGTTCAATTTCTATTAGAATTTCCCAAAAGAAACAAAATCTTTCCTATCCAACACTGTGCCTGCTTTATCTGCTTTAGTAAATGCCTGAAATAAAAACTTAACATATTTTTCCTTTTTTACATTTCTTCTAACAATTTATATTCACACAATCTGACATTTCCTGCCCATGTTTCATATCCATTGTCATATATCTTCTAAATAAGAAATCAATTTAGAATTGTTATTATAATTAAATATTGAATAATATTTTTGTTATGTTTCTCACAACCCTTCTTTGTAATTAAAAGGGAGGATAAAATAAGGCTTACTTGTATAATGTTTACAAAGTGTATTTTTACTTATACAATTTAGTTGGATAACAGTTTTTTTGCCCATACTAAGCAATTTTTTTTCAAATCCCTTCATGTTTTCTAATAAAAGTAATGACAAATCATATGATTCTCTTTTCATAAGAGTTGCAAATGGTCCTCCGTGTTTTCTCTATAAAACAAGATATTTTCATATCTGAATTCTATCTAGTTTCTTATTAATGATACTGATATGATAGTGCCTTAACTTCATAAAATTCACCTCTTTATTATTTGTATTATATGCTACTATTGTGTGTGTCAGAGAAAAAGAACAAGAGTGGTGGGTGTGGGTTGGGTAGGGGCAGAAGAAGAGGGAGAGAGAGAAATCTTAAGTAGGTTCCATGTCCAGCATAGACCCCAATTTGGGGCTAGACCTCACCACCCTGAGATACGACCTGGGCCAAAATCAAGAGTTCAATGCTTAACTGACTGAAGCCACCCAGGTGTGCCTATATGCTACTATTTTAAATTGGGCCTTTTCCCTTTGTTTGTCAAGATATATTCTGAATGCCCTCTCATTATCTTACTGACTCCTCTAATTCCACTGTTACATCTTAACATCATTTAATCACCAGTGTCCTTAATGTTCCTGGGATTAGTCTTTTAACTACAGCGTGGTTATTACTGTTTGCATGTATTGTCTTGTTCCATTATTTTCTCTCTGTTTTCTCATTTATCTCATCTGTAAAATTATGAACAAGTTATGGAAATACTTGTTTTCCATCTATTTTCAAACTTGAATGCACATAGTTTTGCATAGTAAAACCTCTTTCAATGAAGTTTTTATAAACTTCTTTTTACATAAGAGAATTTTCTCAATCCTGTTTTCCACATATAAAACAATGATTGCATTTTAATTTCCAAAGGCCTGCTTTAATGGCTTCCTGAGTTTTACTGATAGCCTGTATTGACCAATGCGCTGTATCACCTAAAATATTTTGTACTAAAATTTAAGAAAAAAAAAAAAAAACACAGTAAAACCATCCTTTCAAATCTTATAATGCATAGTAAAAGTTCTAAATTTAGGTGCTAATTTCTAAGATAAACAACTTATATCATTATAATAGAAGACTTAGTTATCTTAAATTTGGCATAGACAGTTAAATCATTGAATTTCTTTTTTTTTTCCCTAAAATCCTGTTGATTTGTTATTATTTGATCAAAACTAACTGTGGTCTCTTTAAAAAATGAATTTTTGTACTCTTCTAAAATAGCAAATGCTTTACTCAGAGATTTATATTTGGACAGATATGTTCCTTTAATTTCTCTCTGGAATTAAACAAGGTTCTCACTTCATAAGACTTTTCCAGGAAGTAATGACAATACATAAGTATTGTCATTACTTATGAAGTGAATTCTTAAAATTAAACTCTCCTTGAAAGTGTTTTTCTTTTTTTTCCTGTCCTATGTTCTTCTTCTCAGAGACTTGTGTCAACTTTCCAAATCTTTGTTTTATGCAGACTAATAAAAAACAGACCAGGAAAATGAGAAACATACATTCTTTCTTTTCTCCTGCACAGTATTTACCTTAATTACATTTTTCTATATTTTCTTTCTTTCTTCATTATTCAGCTATTTTTCCATTGGTCTTTTCATTTTCCTTCTCTTGGCTTCCCTGTCTAAATATCTATAACAGCTTTTGCTATGCTCATATGCCTTTCTACTCATCCTCAGCCCCCAGTTGTTCTTAAAATAAGAGTGTTATTTATTGAGGAAAATTTCTTGATCAAAAGTAACCTTTGTGGGGGCACCTGGGTGGTTCAGTCAATTAAGCACCAAGCTCTTGATTTTAGCTCAGGTCATGATCTCAGGGTTGTGACACAGTGGCTGGGTTCCAAACTGGGCATGGAGCCTCTTAGAAGTCTCTCTCTCTCTCTCTCTCCTTCTGCCCTTCTCTCCCACCCCCAAAAAAGGTAACCCTTGTACCTGTATATTTTGCTGTTAGTATCTGGCTTGTTAGTAGAAGAGGTGAACATTTATCAGCAGATGGCACATGTGATGGTTAATGTTATGTGTCAAAATGTCTAGGCCATAGGGTGTCCAGACATTTGTTCAAACATTATTCTGCATGAGGGTGTTTCTACATAAGAATAACATTTAAATTGGTGAACTGAATAAAGCAGATTATTCTCCCTAATGTGTCTGACCTTATCAATCAGTTGAAGAACTAAACAGAATAAAAAGGGTAGAATAAGAGGGAAATCCTCCTGTCTCACCACTTGGCCTGGGATATGTGTCTTTACCAGCCTTCACACTGAAACTTGAAACACTGGCTCTTCTTGAGTTCCTGGTCCTCCAGCTTGCCAACTGCAGACCTTGGGACTTAGCCTCCATAATGTTGTGAACCAATTCCTAATAATAAGTGTCTTCCTCTCTCTCCCTCTCTCTTTTTACTTTATATATTTGGAAGCTTCATTTGTAGACACTTGAATATTAAGGATTGTTCTTCCCTCTTGATAAATTGACCCCTTTATCCTTATGAAATGACTTTCTTTATCAACAGTAATCTGCTTTACCCTGAAATCAGCTTTGTCTCACAGTGATATTGTAACTGAACTAAGGTGAGTCCTCTCTTTGATGAGTTACAGGTAGACAGACTACACCAGGTAGACTTGTCACACAAAGGAAACTGTTTGAAACAAATGAGGAACTCATGGGAACTAACTACTAAAGCCAAGCCATAACTCCCTGGGGGATGAATGGGTTCCTTTTATTTCGGGTTAGAATGAATATTCAGAAAAGAAGTTTTATCACCACACATAAAGGCAGGCATAAAGTTGCTCACCCATATTTAGAAAAAATGCCGATATAGTTATCTTGTGCTATATTAATGAAGCTTGTGTTCCTTCTTGAGCAGAGATTTTAACAATAACATAAAGCAGAGGTAACTGTCAGATGAGGGGAAAGGCCTTTGGTCACATTCTGAGAGCTGGTATAAATCAGATAGCGTCTTGGGCTCACTATTGTCTTGATTAGCTTTGAAACAGCACTGGGTGTTTTTTCACTGATTTATTGTCTCTGATATAGTTAGGTTATTTGCTGGAAGTTATTTCCTGGTTTGGTAGAGACTGTTAGCCTCTGTTCCCTTCAAATCCTTAACTATTGGGGTTTAGCATTTCTTTGTAATTCTAACAGTGTTAGCTGTTGCATTCTCTCTGTTCCCTACAAATCCTTAACTATTGGGATTTTGCATGTCTTTGTGATTCTGACACCTCCTTGGAGATTCTGTAAGGAGTGTACTGAGGCAAGTAGACCCCTGTAGGGCATAGAATGGTGGGGGTGGGAAATAGCTGGGGGCCTAAAATGACTTTTCTTCTGTCAAAGTTTTATCTCTCTTTGTCCGGAGACCTCTAAATCTTTCTGCTTACAATATTGCTATTCTAGCTTTTTTCTTTAACTAATGTTACCATGGGATACATTTTTCTATCATTTAACTTTTAATCTATTTGGATATTTATATTTAAATTGCATTTTATAGGTGGCATATAATTATTGCTTCTTAATCCAATGATGACAATTTCTACCTTTGAACTATAATTTTTTGACAATTTATATTTAATGTGATCACTAATGTATTCAGATTTGAATTTATCTTACTATTTTTTGCATTTATCCTTTCTGTTGTTTGATTGCTTTCTTATTTTTTCCCCTCCTTTTGGATTAATTGAACATCTTTTCCTATGCCGATCTGCCATCTGTTTATCTTCTTTGGTAGGGTGTCTTTTCAGATATTTTGTCATTTTTAATTGGGTTGTTTGTTTTTTTAATTGGTGACTTTCCTTTTTTTTTTTTTTTTAAGATTTTATTTATTTATTTGACAGAGATCACAAGTAGGCAGAGAAGCAGAGATAGGGAGAAGCAGGTTCCCTGCTGAGCAGAGAGCCTGATGCAGGCTAGATCCCAGGACCCTGGGATGATGACCTGAGCTGAAGGCAGAGGCTTAACCCTCTGAGCCACCCACGTGCCCCCTAATTGTTGACTTTCAAGAATTCTTGAATATTTGGATATAAGGCCTTTATCACATATGTCTTTTGCAAATATCTCTCCCAGTATGTGCCTTGTTTTCTCACTCTCTTGATAGAGTCTTTTGAAGAGCACAGATTCTAATTTTAGTGAAGTTCAGTTTATCAATTATTTATTGAAGAATTTATTGGAATGTGCCTTTGGTGTTGTAATTAAAAAGTCATCACCATATCCAAGGTCTCCTAAGTGTTCTATGTTATCTTCTATAAGACTTATAGTTTTATGTTTCTCATCTTGGTCTCTATTCCATTCCCTGTTAACTCCATTCTTAGCTTATTAGCTACAATTCTCACCTTTTAAATTTTTTTATTGGTTATCAGGGGGATATGCACAGCTTGAACATATCTATCATCAAGTCATATTACCTATGTCTTCTATAAGAGATCCTTACAATAATATACACCTATTTTCCCCATTCTAGCCTTTATGCTGAAATGATTCATTCACTATAAAAAATGTTCAAGTTAGTCTTCTAGGCAGAAGGAAACAATACTAGTTGAAATATGGATCTACAATAAAAGAACAAAAGCAATGGGAATGATATGCACATTGGAATATATATATATATATATATATATATATATATATATATATATATTTTTTTTTTAAATATAGTGTTTTCATTTCTTAAAAATGAAACTTCTTTTCTTCCCCCAGAGTTGCACTATATAATGGGAATGCAAGGGAAATAAATAGAAAAGTAGAATGTACGAAAGGCTTACTCTTTCTCTATTCCTCCACCATAACTATATCTGCCCCTATATTTATCCCATAAGAGTCCTTTTGGTCTCATTCTTTCTGAGATTGGCTTATTAAGATTTCCTTGGCATACTTAAGAAACACATGTTTGAGAGTTCTCAACATAATCATGATTCATCCCAAGTAGTGTACACTTAATTTATTAATACGATTTATATTCCACAACTTCTCACTTTTTAGTTTCCAAAATCAACAATTTCTAAGTATACCAGCTATTTGGTCTGGTGTAACCCTGGAAACAGTAAGTGCCAGTAAATAAAAGATTAGACACTGAGAGGAAGCAAAATTCTCTCAGTTCAAAGTTGGTGATGCAAAGTGAAACTGCAAAGGCATATTCCACATATGAAAATGACTTGGTACATATAACATTGGTTTATAAGAAATCAGCCAGCAGCTTAGAGGAACATAGGACTCAAATGTGACTTTTCTGTTCCTCGTTTCACCACTCCTTTTATTTATAATATGCATATAGCATATTATTCTGAACCAGAACAATGAAATAATCAACTTTTGATATTATATTTTAACAAAAAAATTAGGTGAGGACTGGCATCTGTATTGGCATGTTTGGTTAGATACTATATATACTACAAGGATATCATAACAAAAATATTTACAGCAAGTGATGATGGAGAGATACCCAGGAGTCTTACTAGATGGAAGATACATTCAGGAGTCTTAAATAGCCTGTCCTTGTCATTTTTTTTTTCAGTTTACTTGATATTGGTTCAACAGATGAAATAATGCATACTTAACAAGGGACATCTAATCAAAGCTCACAATTTTACTTCACATCTAAACAAAGTATAAGTGCTTATTTAATAAAGTTTATCTTTCTTTTTAACACACATAGAACAAAACCAAGATGAACTCTTACCATGAGAATTCCAGCTATGGTTATTCTTCTAAAATGTAGAGATAAAATTTTCAAATCAAATTTTCAGCTAATTTTTCTGTGTAATTTCTGAAACTGAATCTAGCATTTTTATAGGTGTGCTTAAGTTTCTAAGATGTTATGGTTAAATAACTGGCCCTTTACTACCGAAATATTAAAAACTTGGTTCAATATTTAATTAATGATAAATGAATTACTCTATAAAGAAAAGGTAATATATAATAAATTATAGATAAAGATAAAGTTGCTCTGAAATCTATTGGATTACTATAAAGGAAGAACTCACAAATTAAAAAATGATTCATTTATTCACTACTAATTATTTTTTGTTCACTAATTTAGGGAATAAATATACAGCATGATTTTGTTTCTAAGCATGGAATCAGTTCTTTGAACAGAAATAAGTTTTATAGTTATATGACAAATATAGACACCCTTCAATGAAGACAATTTTAATAATATAATTGCATTCTGGTACGATAGCAAATAATTGCTGTGTATAATATAATAGTGTTGAAACATAAGATATACGGAGTTAAAACCTAGTTGACATTCTTGGTCAAACATTATCCTGGAGTGTTTCCATAAAAGTGTTTTGGGTGACATAAACACTTAAGTAGATAGGATGAATAAAAAGACTGCCCTCCTTAAGGCAGGTGGGCCTTATCCAATCATTTGAAGACCTAAATAGAACAAAAGGGCCTACCCTCCCCAAAGAAAAGAGAATTTCTCCTGCCTGATTCCCTTAGATCTGGGACATTAGCTTTTTCTTGCCTTCAGACATGAACTGAAACATTGGCTTTTTCTGGTTCTCAAGCCTATTAAAATTTGCACAGGAACTATTCTATCAGTTCTTCAGGTTCTCAAGCCTTCAGACTCTGAACTACACCACCATCTCTCCTAAGTCTTCAGCTTACTAACTCACCCTGCAGACTTAAGACTTATCAGCCTCTGAATCATGTGAGCCAATACCCTGTAATAAATCTCTGTCAAAATATACAACCTACTGGTTCCATTTCCCTGGAGAACCCTAATACAGAATGTAAAAATGCATGTTACTAATAAATGATTGTTCATTATTACACTATCATTTGCATGTGTGTGTTTTATGGGTATAAATTCAATATGATATTATATTGATTTAAAAAAGAATAACTTCTTTAACATTAACCAGTTTAGGAAACTCATTTTCTCTTGTTACTTTGTTTCTTTTAGTAAAATATTTAATTGATTAAGTTGCAAATATCACAGTAAAGCTATTTATATAAAGGCAAACTGTGATATATTTATTTGTGACATATCTTTAATCTTTGCAAAAATAGAAAAATTTTGCAAGAAATATCCAAGAAGCAGCATAGCATAGGACCCAAGTGATGTACTTTGAAAACATGCTATGATTAAAAAGTATATAGAAAATATTTGACATAATAGCAAGAATAAAAAATGAATATTTGTTGTATTATAGTTCACTTTGGTGAATTAATTTTTGTCATGATAAGATGCAAGGGGTTAAAATTGTAGGGAAATTAATGGTTCTAAATAAAATGCTCTACTTCTTCTTGTATCCCATATGTAAAATTAAATATTCTTGTTGTACTCCTCCCCTTCAAAATTAGACAGGATAGATCAGGCAATGTTTGTAGTGTTTTCAAGTTTTGGCAAAGCAATACTGCTACCTCTAGAGAAATCTGAGATTCTTGAACCAATACACTTAAAAAATAAATACGATGCATTTTATAAATTTCAGCTTGTCAGTAAGAAAGCTTATCTGCTAAAATCTACCTTTTTTACTTGTATTTCTAAGTCTCAGTTGGCCCCTGCTTATGAAAACTCTTCTTCTATTATAAAAGGAAATTAAATTAGTTCAGCACAATTAGCCCTTTACAAAATCAGCTGGATTACACACAGCTATTTTCCAATTTTAGGTGATTCTAAATTATGCCTTTAGTGACATCAAGTAATTTCCCAAACACAAGTATTTTGCTCACCATTTAGCAATTTACAGATTTGTCATTCTTCCTTTCCTAAGAAGATTTTAAAATCACTTTTCTATCACTTGTATTTATTATTTTTCATAATCATGTTTGTGCAGTTTCCTTTGCATATTTATCATTTAAATGATGGTATTCTTAGCAAAGCTTACTACGTTTTATTTATTTTTAATTTGAATTTTTTGTTCCTTCCTAAATTTATCTGTGTGGATTTTATAATTATAACCAAAGGATTTTTTCAGTAAAAAGTGTAAATTTCATATGAAATACCAATGGTACCATGTACCAAGGGTTAATGAATATCTTTTGAATTAACATTAATATATAGACATTACCTTAATTATTAAAAATTAAATTCCGTAAAATATGACCAAATTGTTCTTCCTACTGTGTACCTACTATATATTATAAGGTCATTATCTTACCATTTTATAAATTCTCTGTAAGCAAATCCTCTATATTTCTTCCTTTATCTTTTTAATTATGGCAAAATAACCAGCATCAGAGATCAACAAAAAATACTAATAATAAAAGGAAGCCATTATTTTCATCTTTAGGTAGATCGGAAATTATTTCAGCAGAATATTTCCAAGGAATTCATGTTGCGAGTAAGATGTTTTAGAGCTTGCATGTTTTAGAACCTGCCTTCCCTTGACTTGTCCCATATATAAATGAGAAAATGGTCCAAAGCTGATAAAGAAAATCATTTGTTACTGGAAATTGATATCAAGTAATCTAGCAATAAAATTAAGAAAACATTTTTAGGAGAAACCTATAGGGAAAACTACCTATTTCCCATCAGACAAAAATGGGAGATATATATATCTGATGAAGGAAACTTACCAGGCAACACTAAGTGGGATGAAATGATTATAATAAAGTTAATTTGGCTCCTAGCTTCAGTAATCTGTCTCTCTGTCTCACACACACACACACACACACACACACACACACACCCCTTTAGAGAACACCTAGACATTCTGGGAAAAAAACACGAGAAATTTTATTTAAATGCATATCTGAGCTTTCAAGAAAGAAAGAGAGAAACAAAAGGTACTAGAAACAAATAGGAAAATGAAAATCAATTTGCAAGACTCAAGATAAATACTGCACATTCCATTAAGATGCTGGTATGGCAATTCTGGGGCTTGAAATATATTACCTATATACCCAATATATTACTTGAAATATATGAAGCAGGAGATAAAGCTTTGACCTTCCAAAAACTGGTTCATATCTGTGATGATTGCAAAAAATCTGTACCTTCAGTGGGCTATATGATTAATGAAAATCTGAACTAGGGGGAAAAAGTTATATTATATATATATAAAAAATTGCATATGTGTATATATAATATACATATAATTTATATTTATATATTTATATGTAGTTATATATAATTTATTATATATATATAATATATACACACACACACACAGTCTCCACTGCAGCATGAAAAAATCAAGGCAACTGTCTCTGATTTCTAGGGGATTGAGGAAATCTCTGAAAACACATAATCATAACTATAAACCCTCCAGGTAGGTTTGGCCCTGGCTAGATATTGTTAAGGTGCCAGATAGAATAAAAAACAAAAGATTTCCAGAGGGATGTTTTCCACAGGTTGTATCAGAGCCTTTTGATTTTCAACCTCCCATCCATACTGTTGGTTGGATAGATAGGAAATATAATATTTATAGTTCCCTTGATATTTATATCAAGCCTATTTATAGTTCTCTTGAACTATTTATAGTTCTCTTTTCAACCTCCTGTCCATACTGTTGGTTGGATAGATAGGAAATATAAAATTTATATAAAAGTTCCCAAACCTTCTTTCCCATGAAGGTTTGAATGTGAATTGGGTTCTCCAATTAGATACACTTGCATGAGATTTGGAACAAAATTGCTGTAGCACAAGCCATCTTTCTCATCCTGCCGCTGCCAGAAAGCAATGTGTGACATTGAGTGATAGATAGAGTTGAGGTGACCAGAATTAGCATTTTAGTATCCAGCTGTCATCTCCATGAGGATCTAAGGCATGCTTCTCATACAAAAGTTAAATGTGACAAGTAAGTGGAAGTAGGTCTCCAAAATTTAGAATGGGCCCAAATGGATAGTTTCAGGTCCACAGTATAGTACCTCCCTTGCCAAAAAATCAACTCTATATCCAACTACGCCAGAGATGTCTAAAGACATTATAGTAACCTCACTTGTAATAGTTACTTTACAATGACATACCAATATTTTTCTACCCCCTTCCTATCCCTGAGTGTCAGATCCATATACCCCAGAGGGAACAATAACAAAATATGACTAAAGAGTAAGTAACTAACACATAAAAATAATTGTAAGATGTTGCTAATTTATACCAGCGGAAACCTGGATGGCACATATGGAAATGAAGTCTAAGAATGATGACCTACATAGGAAAGAAATAACTAGATTAGGCCATATTTATCAATATGGATATAATTATGAATGTTCTGATTTATTAGATTACCTTCAGAATATGACAGTTGATTATTTTGCTTGATTTATTGACCAAAACTAGAATACTCATCAGTGCCTTATACTGAATAATGTTACAAGTCCTAATTTTTTTATATAGTCCAAAAAACTAAAATAAACACTAAATAAAAAGTGTAGTAAAGTTAGAATAGACTTATCTTAAAATACATAATCAGGCTCTGTAATGATGCTTCCTCAAGATCAGAGTGTGAACTCTTTATAAAGGCATTGAGTTGATCACCAGCACCCTTGAAAAGTTCGTGGTTATGCCAAAGAAGAAATTGACTTTTAAGTCTCTAATATGTCATCTGTATCTAGATGAACCAGCCAGTTACCTGGGGTAGGTTAATTACATTGGTCAGATTTCATTATGAAGTTTGTAGATATTTTCCACACTGGAATAGACAGTAATCTGGATATAGATTTAACTTTTCTGTCAATAGTAGTTTTGAAGTTGTCACCTTCTTTAGAGTCACCAATGTCTTATTTACTACTATATATCCTACATAATATTATTTTGGACCAAATAACTAATTTTCATGTAAGAGAAATGATTACCATAACTATGAAATTCACTGACCTTACCATGAATCCTAATATTCAGAAGCACCTGGCTTTATAGATTAGTTCAAGATTTATTTTATTGAGTGTTTAGTTATTTTACCTAATAGGAGGAAACAACTGTTTGTGAATTAATGGTACAAGATGAAATGGATATTATCAATTGATAACCAACATATGATGCTGTTCTCTCATATATCAGAATACCAGGGAACAAAGGAATAAAAATGGGAGAAGTATTTCTTACTATTATATTTAATAAACTATTCTCAAATTTTTGTTCACTCTTTTTCTAACTTCAAGCTGTGTTATTTTAGTATTCAAGGGAGAAATGCTCTCACTAAGGCACGAAAAATTCTTACATTGAATTGGATGTTTAAATTGCTACTTGACAACTGTATATCTGAAAATAAGGATACTGATTATGATTATCAAGGGAACAGGGCTGCAGGCACAAAACATCTGTCTGAAACTCAGAAATTCCTTTGCACTAACTCAGTATTTTCATATGCACTGCCAAATATTGAAAGAAGGCTATAGCAACCTAATACTGATTTAAAAAAAATCACTGAAGACTCAGGACCTTCAGAAAAGAAGTTAGAGCCCAGCTTACTGGAGAAACCAATACCAAAAAGACTCTATTGGCTGAAGTATCATTGAGGGATCCGGAAAACATGAAACAGTTAACAGAGGAAGGTTGTTATAAACACCAACCATGATATTGTGATCGGCTGAAAATTATAGACTATAGAAACTCCCTGCATTTCCCGCTTTGCTCTATTATTTGCTTCCTATAAATATCAACCTTTTTTTTTTATTATTAATCTACCTTTCTTCTGTGATTTTACACAGGCATATAGGTTATGGTTAACGTTCTAATTTAGCTTTAAGGTGAGAGCACACCAAGTTGAGAGTATGACTGAATTAATTATCATCTCAATGATGCCTTCCATTTCAAGATGCCTTCCATGACTAAAAGAACTCTCAGTGTGTCTCCTTCTAGGTATATGGATTTGTGTTGTAAGATAATTAGTTGCATTACACTATAGGGAAAAGAACTTCTGGAGAAGAAAAGGGAGGGGAATGGAGAGAGGGTCTTTGGGTAAATAGAGTTTTTTTTTTTTTTTTTCAAAATTTTTTTACGAACAGAAATACAGAAGCAACTTGGAAAAGCATTAATGTCTCTTTAGATGGTTATGAGTGTGTGAGTTTCTAGTACATATTTCTCTGTACTGTTCAATGTGTTTGAAAGATTTAAAAAAAATCAATGAAACTATAATAAGGATGTATTCATGTTTACTTATCCCTAAACTTGCATGTATAAATATTTGGATAAGTGAAATTATTTTTTTTTAAATTTTTATTTATTTATTTGAGTGGGAGAAAGAGAGAGCAGAGAGGGGCAGAGGGGGATGGAGAAAAAATCTGAAGCAGACTCAACAGAGTGCAGAGCCTGACTTGGGGCTTGATCCCTTCACCCATAGATCATGATCTGAGCCAAACCAAAACTCCAATGCTTAACTGATTGAGCCACCCGGATGCCCCACCCTTTAATTGGTGAATTCTTCAGGACAAGAGCAGGGCAACTTCAAAGCATTTAAATTTCCAAAGAGAAAAATTATGTAAATGAGAATTGGAGCAGGATTTAGGTAAATTCAATTCATTTAAGAAAAATGAAAGAATAGGAGAAAAAATTGCCCAATAGTAATATACAGTACAATAAAATAGGGGAGAAATTTTAAGATAATGAACTGTTCTTTGGATTTAATGTAATACTAATATGTGATTGAAGGAACAAGAAATTGTCAACTTACACTAGTTGAAGAGATAAGAGTACAGTATACACTTCAGAAAAACAATGATTAAGGGATTATAGCAGACAAGAGATGATATTAGTTGACAAAAAAGGCAATGTGTATATTCTTAAAGGTGTCAGAACTTTTTCCAAAAGTAAAATGATACAAATTGCAGTCAGGAAAAAAGGTACCCCTCTCCCTAGAATACTAGAATCTTTTTTTTTTTTTTTCCCTGCTGCTCTATATGGACCTCCATAATCTGTCTTATTTCTCACTACCTGAGCAACATCTCCTCAAACAACATGGTATTGAGGTTATCTATGTGTGTCAGGTTCCCCGAGCCCCTTCAAATACGACTTAATCCAATCACTTTTAAGGATCATTTTACTTATATTTTTCATTATACTTTTCTATGGTGAATTGTATAGGATTTATTCTGTTAATATATTTAATGTGTGTCCAAAAATTGCAAAGAATAATTAAATCTCATTATGCAGGGCATAAACTGATCACTGGAAGGTATTATTTTTTATTTTTTAATTTTTTCCAGTGATGGCTAGAGTGTTTTAAAGAGGTATTTTCCCTCTGTGCACAAAACTGCATATTGGCAAATTAAAAGTGGTATCTGAGGGAGAATCTGCTGTTCATTAGTACTGAAATAAAAGCACTAATCTGGAAAATTCTATAGGAGAGGTTCATTCTAGACATTTCATGTTTTGTTTTTTTTTTAAAAGATTTATTTATTTATCTGTCAGAGAGAATGAGAGAGAGAGAGCACAAGCAGGTAGAGTGGCAAGCAGAGGCAGAGAGCGGAGGATGCTCTGCACTGAGAAAGGCCCGATGCAGGATTCCACCCTAGGACCCTGGGATCATGACCTGAGCTGAAGGTGGACACTTAACAACCTGAGCCACCCAGGAATCCCATTCTAGACATTTTATAAAGTGTTACAAAGTGTATTCTTTATAAATGTATCATAGATTGGGATTTTCCTTTAAATTAATTATAAAACAATTTCTCAAAGTTTTTCTACTTTCTTTTATTATATGGTTCATTTCATTATCTTGTTTCTATATTATTATTTTTTAGTTTATGTATCAATAATTTGAAAATGAATCTAAGCAAAATTACTCATGCTTTCAAATTTGCTAAAGTTTTCTGCTATTGAAGTTTTTAATGTGAATTTAACAAATTTTGTGCAGTGGATTAAATATAGGGACTTGTAGAGCATAATTTTTTACCTGGTGATTCCTAAAAAAAAAAAATCTGACTAAAAAAACCCTAGGGTATTTTAATTGTCAAAATTTAAAAGCATTGCTATCAACTAAGCATATATAATCCTTGTTGCTTTAGACAATATTAGTCTGTACAAATTACGTCCACAGGACTTATTTTTTTTTTCCAAAATAAGAACTGAAACTCCAAGATTGAAATATAACACTAGATTAATCTAGAAAGTTAATTTTAGTGAATATCTTCATGCCTGGCCTCTAAATAATCTTCACTGTAGGAAGCATTGTAATTTCTTAAAGATGAATATTTAATCACTTTTCATCTAATACCAGCATCTCAAAGACTAGCAATGTTGGAGTATATACAAAACCAGAGTTTTCCTGGGTCAGTGGCACGAAAATGCTCTTAACAGGTAGGTAGATCACAACTCACATAATATAATGGATCACAGTGACGAAGAGTTCAAAGGGCCACTGGAGAGGGTCCTCTGCTAATGAAGCAGATCAGAGGCAGGTATCCAGTAAGGACAATTTGGTTCTCATTTATTTCTGGCCCAGCAATCGGTTAGTAAAAGGCCAATTTGTAAAGTGATTCTCTTTATCAGTGAACACAACTCAGGTAAGTCAAATATATATAGAAAGTGAAAACAGTCCATCGTTTCTCTTTGCTTTTCCAAAAGCAAAATACATGTAGGTGGGAAACAAAGCTCACACTTTTCTCAGGGAGGAAGTTGTTAGACTCTTCTTTATTTCTAAGGAGGCCACTTCCACGTATTATTTTACAACACTGTAGAGTCAACATAATAATTCGGTAAACCAGGGCCCATTTATACCATGTCATCTAGTTGTCCACAGATACCATAAACTAAAAAAGAAGTCTATAATATGAAAATAAAAGCAGGAAAAAAAGTCACTCAATCCTCTTTACTTTCTCCATCTCTCTCCCTGTCTCTCTCCGCGCGCACACACACACCCACCCACACACACACACACACACACACACACTTTTCTTAGGCAGAAAAATTAGCAAGAATATATACTTCGAAGATTCCCAAACAGAGTTCGGTAATCAATAAGCAATCCTAAATCCCAATGACATAACATTTCAAGTAAATAATCAATACATTCGACAAAATTATTTTGAGCCCAGAATATTTAATAAAATTTGAGTTAATTTCAACATTTAACAATGGAGGTTTTTTACACCAGGATGAAAAACTGAATTATTTTAATACCATTGATATTACCTGGTTTTTAAAAATTAAGTAGTTATGAAGCTAGATGGATAGAGAGCTCAGCTGTGGGGCTATCTGATTCTGGTCCATTTATCAATGTCGATCTCTAATTTCCTTTCCAATCTCTTTTATAGTAATTGGAGAATAAGTTTTCCACCTTCATTTTAGTTGATTTTGAAAATTTGCCTTTTTCTAAGAAATCACTCATTTTATCTTAATTTTCAAATTTGTGTAACTGAATTCTGTTAAAAATTGCTCATGATTCTTTAGATCTCTCCTGATATTTCCTACTATTGCTTGCTTATTCACTGGTCAGGCTTAAAAGGGGATAACGTATTTTCCTAGTAAGTTAAAGAAAGAGATTTGGATATATTTACTTATTCTATTGACTTTTATCATCTAGCACATCAATTTCTGTTTTACTTTATAAATTCTATATTCTTAATTTTATTTGATTTATTCTTTGTCCAATTTTAGGCTAAACAAGGTAATTTTTTTTTCAAAATCTGCCATAAAGACGGTATTTGCAATTATCTCTATTTTTTTTTTAAGTATTCTAGTTTCTTACAATACTCACCAGGTCCAATTTGTTCATTTTTGTCACTTATTTAGTTTCCAGAATCATTTGAATTTTTAAGTTCTGAACATTGACACATCAATTTATGGGAACTTATGGCTCCCAGCAGATTAAATAGGTAAATCTTTTGATGTTACTATCATATTAAATTTAATCCATACCTATCCAAGCCCAAGACACACAAAATATAGATATATTTTTTCCTTTTCTTTTTTTTTTGAGACAAAACAAAGTATTCTTTCAACTTCATGTGGCATCCAAACACACTCAGAAACTAACCACTGAGAAAATGCTTCAGTACATACTACAAAGTAAATCAATATCAAATAGAATGTTAAATGAAAATTCTGAAGGCACCACATAGTGAGATTTGTATAAGCCTGCTAAATGGGTAGTATCAGGAAAAGCTGCTGCCAGTATTTAGTGTTTACTCAACGGCAAGTATTTTGTGATACATTTGTTTGAAAAAGAGCTTATAATAAAGATATTCATGTCAGAGATAGTATATTATTTTATTCCTTTTTACACTTTTAAAAAACATTTGTTTATTTGAGAGAGAGAGAGAGAGAGAACAAGCAGGGAAGCAGCAGAGGCAGAGGGATAAGCAAGTTCCCTTCTGAGCCTGATCCCAGGACCCTGAGATCATGACATGAGCTAAAGGCAGACACTTAACCAACTGAGCCATCCCCATTTTCACATTTTGAACAAAATGTGTGGGTACTTCTTTTCCAATATTGATTTAAGGTAGTTCTATTGGAAACATGCAGAAAACATATGCCTACTAACATTTATTTGATGATTGTCTTATATTTAATGGCTAAGCAAGTGTAATGAAATTTTTCAAATGGAGAATTCATAAAAACCAATGAACAATCATTACCACATGACATGCTCTAATTCTCTCAGAAATGAATGTTATATAAATCACTTCATTTAAAGCATGAAGAAATTGAGATAGTTTAGCTTTTGGATATAAAATATTGCCTTTCTAATAGCTAGTTCAAGATAACAGAACTTTGTTGAGAGAAATAAATGAGTTAATGCAGATAAAACTCATCTGATAGGAAGAGATTTTCTCCCTAGAAAGATAGTCAATTGGAAAAATGTACAGAACCGGGGTGCCTGGGTGGCTCAGTGGGTTAAAGTCTCTGCCTTAAGCTCGGGTCATGATCTCAGGGTCCTAGGATGGAACCCCGCAGCAGGCTCTCTGCTTGGCGGGGAGACTGCTCGCCGCCCCCCCGCCTGCCTCTCTGCCTATTTGTGATCTGTCTGTCAAATAAATAAATAAAATCTTAAAAAAAAAAAAAGTACAGAACCAATAGAAGAATCCAAGAACAAAAGTAACTGCAAAAAATTTAGATCTTTATACCTTTGCAAGGAATAATTTAAAGGAATATAATTTTAATGTTAAAAATATTACCAAAACAGACCAATATCCAGTAGAAGAAAATATGAAACTCTTAGAAATCAACTTAACAAAATGTGTGCATCAATATCAGGAGAACTGTGAAACATTGCTAAGAGATATAAAAGGATGTTAATTGAGAGATTTATTTATTTCTTCTTGGAAAAAGTTAAATTCATTATAAGATGATAATTCTTCTCAAAGTAAAACTGACTGACATGGCTGTAAACAAATGTTTGATATAAGAACAAGTTAATTATTAGTTTTAATGCAATCTATCAATAAATCATTCTGTAAGTCAATTATTCCAAAATATTCATAGAAGGAAGTATCAACAGGTAGAAAACATTCTGAAAATGAATTATAGCAAGGTGTATGTGTGTCCACTGAAGTATTAAAGTATATCATAAAGCTATAGTAAATAAAGCTATTGCATCCATCCCAGAGTAAACAGACACATCAATGGTATAAATTATAAATTTTAGATACAGTTTTCCCTGGTTAACTATTAGCTGATCCATACAACAGTCCTTCTGATTGGTAAATGCTAATACCATATTTATTTTTGAACATTTAGAATATTATCTTCTGGAATCATGTTTATCTGGCAATATAATTTATAAGTTAGATAGCATTCAAAGAGGTTGGAAAATATGAATCACTTATAAATAAAATTTGAAAAAATATTTAATAGTTGGGATAAAAGAAATGGATTTCTGACCCAAATATCAACACAAAAACAACAAAATGTTCCAAACTTTTTGGAACGTATAGTTACCCTTTCAAATGTAAATGCAAATTATAATTAATTCTAGGATAAATATTCCAGAATAATATTTAACTATAGCATAGTGCCAACATAGGAAAAACAAAAACAAAAATCTCTTAACAAATAACAGTTGTCATAAGGACTGAAATACTGGGAATCATTTCTATGTAAATAGGACAAAATATTTTTAAAACATAAAGGGATTTAGTGTGAACAATAAATATTTTGAATTTCCATCACTAAAAATGCTATTCACTAAAAGATTTTGAAGCTATTTAACAGATTGGAAAAGTTTCTGTTAAGAAATAGGACTGAGGGATGCCTGGGTGGCTCAATGGGTTATGCCGCTGCCTTGGGCTCAGGTCATGATCCCAGGGTCCCGGGACTGAGTTCCCCATGGGGCTCCTTGCTCGGCAGGGAGCCTGCTTCTCTCTCTGCCTTTCTGCCTGCATGTGTGCTCTTGTTCTCTCTCTCTCATTTTCTCTCTGACAAATAAATAAATAAATAAAATCTAAAAAAAAAAAAAAAAAAAGGAAAAGAAAAAGAAATAGGGCTGAAAGATTAAATGTCTTTAATATTGCAATAATTCCTATAAACTAATAAAAGTTAAAATACCTATAGGGAAAAGAAGAAAAGAAAATTTGAATATTCAATAAATATTTAAAAATTACTGTCACTTAAAGTAGATTATTTTCAGGTTCAATATAAGGAAAGCTTAGAAAAATACTGATCTTTATAATTTCTGAACAAAATCAACCAGATATTTCTTATTTTCTCATAATTATATTGCGCAGAGTAATGTATAATCTCTGTGTGTGGGGGTGTATGTATATGATCATTATATATAATATATTTTATAATATATATTATAATGATCATATATAGGTGTGTGGTTGTGTATATGATCATTTTATATATATCATATATAAATATAGTATATCATGCATAATTATATATTACATATATAATTACACATTATATATATTTTATATATATATTATAAAATATATTATATATTATATAATGATCTTATACATACCCACACACCTATATATGATCATTATCATTAGCTAGGTATTAAATCATCTGAGTCATTAATAGGGAATGTTATCAGGGATGGAGCATGAGAAATAAAGAACAGCACTTGTGTAGTTGAAATGGGACAGCCATAATTCCTGCCTGTTCCTGGTGGCCCTGCCATTGAATAATTCTGTTACCTGGGTGATGGTTTATTCTATTTCTAAGGATTCAGTCTCCTGGACACTAAAATATAGAACTTTGAATTGGATACCTTTAAGACAGCCAACTCATATGCTATGTGATCTTGTTCTACAAAATTTCACAATTTAATTTACATCACAAACCATCATATTTCCATTAAATAGGGGCTCCTGAAGCAAAGTAACAAAGAGTATAAATGTAATCCATGTTTTGAAAAAAATTTACAGCATGTTTAGCAGGTGGTCTCTGAAATTGAATCTGTTATTAGCTTCAGGGCATTGTCAAAGTAGGCATGCAATATTTAATATACTTTTCCCTCTTTTCCTTAATAGTTAATAAATTTAATGTGTTCTTTACTCAATCATTATCAAAATACGTGCTTCACTTATCTAATTTCACACAGCACCAGGCTAACTCTCTAACATACATAAATTAGAGGAAACATATTCCAATTTTTTCTCTCCTTTACATCATTGCACCTCCCATATCATTGCCTTTGCTTTTACATTCTTTCTTTTCTTCTCCTTCTTCTTAAATATCTCCAAATTTACCTATGCTATTCTTTCTCCCACTTCAGTTTTAATAACGGATGTTGTTTACACAATTACATCCTAACCTAGTATTCCACTGGCAACATTAACAATATATAGAATATTTGTAAAACTTTCAGTTCTGGCAAACTGACTATGTAGGATGCTATTATATATTTATTTTTTAAGCATTATGGCTTATATCTCTGTGGGATGCTTTTGAAAATTGACACTATCTAAAATGTAATTCCTTTTTTATTACTTTTTTAATGCTGAACTTGTGGTAATTTTTGTGGTTTATTCCAAATGTCTTTTGCCTCAGGGATTTAGTTTTCCCCTTTTGGTTTCCCTATGTCTTTTAAAATGTTTATTGATCTGAGAACTATAGATTTTTATCTTTCTTCAAAGACCTCAAAACTTCATTCCTATGTATTCAACAAACACTTCCATTTAAGAAAACAGTAACATAATTTAAGATTCTAAAAGATTAAGTTAATATTTCAGCAGTGTTTTATAATTAAAGAAAATGGAATAAAGTATATCTGAATATTTGGTTAAATTCAAATATGTCCATAATACTTTAGCATTGCACATTATCCTGTGAATTATCAAGATAATCATTCTTTGGAGATTTTAACATAACTTGTTTCTGATAGAAAATTTCTTTCATTTGTGTCTATAAAGACTTAATTTACTAGTGCTCCAAATATGAGTAAATCTATGAATAAATGTACTAGTGTGAGTATATAAAATTCAGCATTCTGGAGTGTCTGGTTGTCTCAGCAGGCTGAGCATCTGCCTTCAGCACAGTGCATTTTCCCAGGGTCCTTGGATCCAGTCCCACATTAACCTCCCTGCTGAACAGGGATCCTGTTTCTCCCTCTCCCTCTGTCTGCCACTCTCTCTACTGTGCTTTCTCTGTCAAATAAATACATAAAATCTTTTTTTTTTTTTGAGATTTTTATCCATTTATTTGACAGAGATCACAAGTAGGCAGAGAGGCAGGCAGAAAGAGAGAGGGGAAAGCAGGCTCCCTGCTCAGAGATTTTTAGAACTTTCTCCAGATTCTCAAGTTCTTCACCATCATGACTACCTTACTGCTGCTCAGAGGAAATAAACCATTTTTTAAAATTATCTTTGAATAAGAGAATTTTAAAAGCAATTCCTATTCTGCCCAAATGAAACACTTCAGTGATAATTTCTTATAATGGCCTACATAAGATTACTCCAATTAATCAAAGTTAGGGTGAGAAAAATCCATTTGGTTATTTATTGGTTTACAATTTTGCTTGTATTTGGAGAAAATCAAGCAAATAACAGGTCTATTGTTTTGTCATGATCGTCATGCAGAAAGAAAACATTCTCAATTTGCTTTTGCTTCATTTTGTGTTCAATCAAGAGAATGAAATCTTAGAAAAATATTTATAAAAGGTAAAACCTCAGGAATACTAAAGGAATTATAAAAAGTAACATTCCTATTTCAGTCTAGTTCAAACTTCGTGGTCTAAGTGCATCCCATCCTTTCCATTCTCTCTTCTCCAAAAACAAAACAAAATAAAGTACAGACTTATAAAATCACAGACAGAAAAGTTCAAATTTAATTTCAAACAATTTTTTAAAAAGCAATTATTGAGTGATACTTTGGACACCTAGAAGCTGAGGTGTATAAAAAGCAGAATGAGTTGAGTAAAAGTTACCATATATATATATATTTTATTTTCCCTTTATTTCCCCTTATCTTCATTTTGATAAAGTAATGAATAAATTTTATAATATCATTAAGGAACACCGAATTACACAGGCTGATTCTAGACCAACTCAGTGCCTTGCATGTACTTGAATAATTATTCACATTTTCAATATCAACAGCTGAATCAATAATTTCTAAACTGTAGTAATTGTCTTAGGCATATACAAAATGACATATTGATTTGAGAATAAAATGAATGAAAATAGAAAAATGTATGAAATAGGATTTTTGATCTTTAATGAAAATAAAAGTGAGGTACTGGCTTAATTCTCAATATACAAGGTCTACCAAATTCATAATAAAACTGACTTACAACAAGGTGGGAAAAACATCTTCCCTTAAACAAACAAAAGCCACGGGGTGAGGGGAACCCACAAAATTAGATTTTGAATTGTAAATTCTGGAGTACATAAGGTGGATGGTCTTAAGTAAGATTGGGGAAAAAAAAAAAAAGGAAAAGAAACAACTAGTTCATTACTGATAACTCAGCATTTTGATACAAATGTCACATCCAGAAGTAAGTCTGAGTTTAGTTAGAGGAAGATCACACCTAGAGAAGTGAGTTTTAGTCCGGGCACCACATTTCACAGGGAAGGGATAAAATGAACTCCAGTCAGCAGAGTTAAGAACACAGAGGAATTTGAAGCCAAAGTCATATGAAAAATGGTTAACAGAACAAGAGATTTTTAGCTTGAGGAATAGAAAATTTCAGGGGTTATGACAGCCATGTTCAAATATTTCAAGGCTTCTCTGTGGAGAGGATATTAGATACTTTATGAAAAATCTGCAAAGCTACATTAGCACCAGTAATTGAAAGCTACGAGGACATACATTTCAGTTCAAAATAGCATATTTTCAAAGTTGCAATGAGGAGTTTCACCCACTTACAGGTGGTTGCAAGTTACTCAAAGTAACAGTACAAGCAGAAAGACTAACAGGCATGTTTCAGAGCATTCAATCTAGAAAAGGATAATCATCTGGTAAACTGGATGATCTTTAACATATCCGAAAGATATAATATAAGCCAACTATTTTATGTTAAGAGAAGGAACAATTATGACTTAAATTCTTAGATACTTATTATTAGAAATTATTTGTTATGTTGGGGAAAGGAATTACATTGTTATGTTAAAATCCTCATGTGAGGAAAACTGCAACATTTTGACTTGTGCTTTTCCCTTTAAGCAAGAGTTTTCAAATTTTATCAAGAGTTAGAATTACCAGGAAGACTGATTTAGCAGATCTGGGTGGGATCTGAGAATTCATATCTCTAACAAGCTTCCAAGGGATGTTGATTGAGTTGATCCTGAGTCATACTTTCTGAACTTTTTTAAGGGATTAGATTTGTAACATTACTGCCAATTGTCAAGCAGGTTAAATTCCCATCTACACAACTGTAGTTTGAGTCCCAGATTATTGTGGAGAATAGCTAGCCTTTCCAAAGTATGATTCACTGAAGCATGATAAAAATTAGGTTCTTTACAAAATTATGTTACCCTAAAAATTAGCAAAATATTTCTAATCTTTAAAATATATAAAATTACTTTGTTATTCCTTCGTCAAGTCTTTCCATTGGCTCTTTGTCAATCCTATAATAAAATCCAAAAGTCTTATTACTGCTTATATAGTAACCTCTATCACGTCTCTGCTCCTCACTTTTTTAACTGAGTCATTTCCCTATACATTTCCCAATATATGAATTCTTGAAAACACTGAACCCATTCTCAGCGGTTTTGGACAGATATATCTTTCCTGCTGCTTAGAACACTTTCATCCCTTCTTTTTATGAAGTAACACCAGCATTTTTTTCTTCCTAAGTTATTTCTTCACTTATGCCACCTCTCAAAAAAACAGGTTGAACGACCATCCCATGCACTTCCATTGCACCCTAAAGTTACCTCAAGATTTTGGTGAATACATTATCTCCTTGAAGGCGGCGTAAGTACTATATACTGTCAAATCTCTGTATTAATATAAACTTAAATAAAGTATATTAATATTGGAAGATTTTAAATATCTAAGCATGTGTTTTATAATCTTCAACTCCTACCAGTTGTGGCTTAAACCAGATACTTTCCTAATTACAAACAGAACCAACTTATCCTAAACAAGGGGTTTAGCTTCTTCTGGGATTTCTTTCACCATAAGTTGCCATTAAAAGTCTCTAAGCATTTTGCCCCAGCCAACCTTGCAATTAAATTGATGTTAATTAAAGGGATGATCCAAACATTCCCTCTGGAAGTTCTGTTCTTATTATTTGTTTGGGCTTCATTCTCCCAGGCCTTGTTTGTGGCTTGACAGATTATATACTTTATTTTCCTCTGCTAATGTCATAAACATATTATAGTCAACTTCTTACTTCACGCATTGCACATGAGTATTCTATCTGCTTAATGTTGTTGCATTATTATTTTCTTTGTTCTTCCAACACCAGCACTAAGAAAATTCACAAGCATTACAAAATTTTCACCAAAGTGGGTTTCCTTTTGTACAAAAACATTTTTATTTGCTGGTATTATTCAAATTATATATATCATATATATCTCTATATACAATTTTACATCCTTTTTCCATATATTCTTTTCTTCCCATATATTCTTATTGTATAAATTCTATATTCTGTTTCCATATATTCTTATAAGTAATATATCCTATATAGTTTATATAACATATATCTTATATGATATATAACAAGAATATATGGGAAAGAACATAAAATCTTATAATCCATATAGAATTTTCAATATTTCTAAGCCATTTACACAGTGGTTGTCTACTCTGACTGCACTTTAGAATCATCCAGGAAACTTTATAAACATCCATGTCTGAGATCTAATCCCAGAAACTCTGATTTAATTTCCTAAGGGAATGGACAAGACATCTGCATGTTTATATGCTCCTAGGTGATATAATATGCAGTCAAGATTGATAACCATTGTTTTAGAGGCCCTTAGAATCACCCTCTACCTATAATTGCTTTCTTGAAATATTTTTTATTGTTAAAAAGAAACAAATTTGACAGAAATATACAATTTTCTTCTACAGGTTTGTGTACTGTTTCATCATAAGGATACTAAATACAAGTTTTCTGCTAAGAGTCAGTAGAATCTATTACCAGAACAGATTATCTTCTGTTGCCAGAATTTCATTTCATATGGCTTATTCTCCTGATAACAGCAAGAACACAATGATGGCACTAATTTTCAGATCATTGCTATGCGCTGATATCTGTGTGTCCCTTCCCTCAAATCCATATGTTCATGCCTCATCCCCAGTTTAATGGTATTTGGAGGTGCAGGATATGGGTGGTAATTAGGCCATGAAGATGGGGCCCTCATAAATGGGACTGGCTCTCTTATTAAAAGAAATACGAGCGAGTTTGCTTCCTCAATCTCTGTCTTGGCCAGTGGATGACATAGTAAGAAGACTGTTGTCTATGAACCAGTAAGACACCAGACACCAGAACTACTGGCACTTTGATATTTCACATCCACCCTTCAGAATTGTGATAAACTACGAGGTAACAGGTCAAATGTGTGCTGAGAAATTCCAGACTTCTCACATATAAAGTATTATGCTTTCCAGTGGTAAATATTCCTCTCAGAGATATAAAGTTTTCTGTAGTAAAGTCCGATTTTGCTAATTATCAATAAACACTACAAAAACAACATGTTGAATTCATTCTTACTAGGGATTGAGGAGAGATGGAAACTGCTTGAAGTGCTTCAGTTTGAAGAATATAAATATAAAATGTCATACCTGAGAGATTTATATTAAATAAGTAGATAATAGGAACTTTGGGGTTTACATTATGTACAAAAACTGTAGGAAGCTTAAATCATTAAGTTTCCTCACATGTCAAGAAGGGGAAATAACTTTAAGAAAAATTTAAACTCATAGTTCTGTGATTTTTTTATAATTAGTAAATTTGCAATGGAACAATGAGTCTTTTTTTGAGTCAGACACTGAATACTAATTCACATTGTACTAAACTTTCAAAAATGGACTAAATAAGAAATTTTGGAGTCTCAATTTTAGTATTTTTTTTCTTGACAGCAGAATATTCAGTCACTTAATCATCCTATAATTGTTTTGTTCAACCATTAGTCAGCAGCAACAATAATATAACATCTGCTCACACCTCATTTTTTCCATCTAGGTAGACAAAAGAAAAACCTAGAATTAAAATAATCATGATGTCATTCTGAAATATTTTACAAAACAAATATGTTGACACACATTTTGGGAAACTCTCTGGCATTATCTATTAAAGCTAAATATATGCCAACCCCATGATCTTACAATTACAGTTCAAGAGGAATAAATGCATATGTCCAACAAAAGGCATATGTAAGGATGTCATATTAGTCTCAAATATCCATCATTAATAGAATGCATAACAAGTTGTGAATTTTGTGTAATAGGGCACTATAGAGTACTAAAAACAATAGGCTTCTGTTACATTTATCAATGTATAAATATCACATGGTGTTTAGCAAAATAAACAAACCAAAAGCCATACATGAAAGAATACCTGTAGCAGGATCCCATTTATATGTGGGGTTCGAAAACAAAATTGATTGGTGACAAAAAGTCTGGGATAGTGGTTACCTTCAAAAGATGGCATTGATTAGACTTGACAAAAGGAAATTCCTGGATTGCAAGAAATATTTTGTATCATAATCTCATTGGTGGTACTGCAAATATGTACATATGTAAAAATGTATTTAAGTGTACAGTGATGATCTGTATACTTCACTGCAACTAAGTTACCTCAATTAAAATTATAAAAATTGGTGTATTTTGATATTTTAATTTGAGAATACAGCCTAATTACTGATAGCAAGATTTTGAAGAATGGTGATTAATACATAGCATGTGATTTAAAGAAAACAAAAACATTAATTTGAAAAGATATATGTATCATAATTCTTAAACTATAATGTCAACATTCCCTTTCTAGAAAAATAAACCCTAAAATAGAGACTGATAAAAAAGAGCAAAAATTAATTTATAATACTTTATCATTATAACTATAAAATGATAGCAAGTCAGATCTTTAATACTGTTAGTTTCAAGAGAAGCCATAACTGGCCGTTGTGTATAGCAACAATTAATTCTAAAGCCACTGGAGTATAGTTACCCAAATTGTGTTTCCTAGAATACTAGAAGGCATTCAAAATCTTCTATAGTCCATTTAGTCTGGAAATTCTAGGTTAAGCAAAGTTTAGAATATTTCTCAGACTTTAATGCGCTCTTGTGCATTGTAGATTTTCACAGAAGCATACTATGCAGTTTTCACCAAATGACTTGGTCATTAGAATCCATTTTCAGCAGAACATTTCACAGAAATAATGCTCTCAAGGGCAATGAATATAGACTTCTGAGAGGTGAATAAGGGACTTTATCAATCAAAAGTAAAAATCACAAGATCTTAAGGAACAGTTTTCCAAAAAGAGGGACACTAGACACAACAACGGGGTTTGAACTATAGCACAAAACCAATTCTATTTGTTTTAAAAAGGCTGGTTTTATTGTTATGATGGACTTAAACAGTGGCTGAGATTCCACAGGGAGAACTAAAAGGTATTGTTATTGTTGCTGGCTTTGTTTTTTTTTTTTTTTTTCCTTTGAGAACATATGGTTATTTGGCACATTAGTTATTTAAGCAGAGCCTGCTTGAGATTCTCTCTCTCTCCCTCTCTCGGGGTACCTGGGCGACTCAGGTCTGCCTTTGGCTTATGAAGTCATAATCTCAGGATCCTGGGAGCCCCAGCTGGCTCCCTGCTAAGCATAGAGTCTGCTTCTCCCTCTCCCTCTCCCCACCCCACTCTTGTTGTCTCTCTCTTGCTCTGTGTTCTCTCAAATAAATAAATAATATCTTAAGAAAAAAATTATCTCTCTCCCTCTCCCTGCCCCCTGTTTGCACATTCTCTCTCTCTCTCTCTCTCTCTCTATATATATATATATATATAAATTAATCAGTTAATTAATTAATTAAAACATATTTGGTTTAGTTCATCTTCATCCTTGGGGGATAAATTTGAGTTTAGGGGGGCACATAGGAAGCTCAGTCTATGTAACGTATCTGACTCTAGATTTCAGCTCGGTCATGATCTCAGGGTCATGGGATTGAGCACTGCATCAAGCTCTGTGTTCACCAGGGAGTCAGCTGGAGATTCTTTCTCTGCCTTTCCCCACCTCTTCTCTCTGCTCTCCTTCTCTCCCTCTCAAATAAATAAATAAATATTAAAAAAAAATTGAGTTCTGGAACTAGCTAAAACACTTTAAACCATAATTCACAAAATCACTAGATAATTAAGACCATCCATTTCAATATATAATTTTTATTACTCAACAAGCATATTTTATCCAAATGAAACTGTTTATAACTCAAAATAAATATAAAAATTAATCAGAAATGTTCTAGGTGAAAAGGGAATAGAATAAGGAGGGCTTTCTGTTCAACCTCTGCTTGCCTTCCATTTTCATGTGTTATCTCTTGATCATATCCTTGTAACCATAAGCTAAGCATAAAATGGAATGGAAACTAGTAATCTGGTACAGTCACTCATAGATGTCTACATTCTCTTTCCCGTAGTACCTCTAATACCTGATTAATACATGTTCTCCATTCAAAGGAAAGAAATAATTCCATGGACATTAGGCATCCATATCAGCAAAGAAGTCAAACTCACTAGCTGCAGATGACATAATACTCTATGTAGAAAACCCAGAAGATTCCACCAGAAAACTGATAGAACTGAAAAACAACAGTGTAGCCGCAGGATACAAAATCAACATATAGAAATTGGTTGCATTTCTCTATACCAATAACAAAGCAGCAGAAAGAGAAATTGAGAAATGGATCACATTTACAATTGTACCCAAAACAATAAGATACATAGGGATAAACATAATCAAAGAGATGAAAGACTTGTACTCTGAAATCTATCAAACTGATGAAAGAAATTGAAGAGGACACAAAGAAATGGAAAAACATTCCATGGACATATACTGGAAGAACACATATTGTTAAAATGTCAATACTACCCAAAGCAATCTATACATTTAATGTAATCCCTATCAAAATACCAACAACATTTTCACATAACTAGAACAAGTATCCTCAAATTTGTGTGGAACCACAAAGACTGAATAGCCAAGGTATCCTTGAAAAAGAAAAGCAAAACTGGAGGCAACACAATTCCAGACTTCAAGTTACATTATAAACCTGTAGTGAACAAAATGGTATAGAACAAAAACAGACCTATAGATCGATGGAACAGAATAGAAAACCCAGAAATGAACCTACAACTGTATTGTCCATTAGTCTTTGAAAAAGCAGGAAAGAAAATCCAATGATAAAAAGTATCTTCAAAAAATAAATGATTCCTTGGGGCACCTGGGGTTCAGTGGGTTAAGCCTCTGCCTTAGGCTCAGGTCATGGTCTCAGGGTCCTAGGATCAAGCCCCACATCGGGCTCTCTGCTCAGCGGGAAGACTTCTCCCCCCTCTCTCTGCCTGCCTCTCTGCCTACTTGTGATTTCTTCCTGTCAAAATAAATAAATAAAATCTTTTAAAAAATAAATAAATAAATACTCCTGGAAAAACTGGACAACAACATGCAAAAGAATGAAACTGGAACACTTTCTTATACCATACACCCAAATCCATTAAAAATAGATTAAAGACCTATATGTGAGACCTGAAGCCATAAAAATCCTAGAGCAGAACACAGGCAGTAACCTCTTTGACACTGGCCATAGATATGTCTCCTGAGGCAAGGGAAACAAAAGCAAAAATGAACTATTGGGACTTCATCAAAATAAAAAGCTTTTTTTATAATGAAGGAAATAATCAGCAAAACTGAAAGGCAACTGGAATGGGAGAAGACATTTGCAAATAATGTATCTGATAAAGGGTTAGTATTCAAAATATATGAAGAATTTATAAGATTCAACACCCGGGGCACCTGGGTGGCTCAGTGGGTTAAAGCCTCTGCCTTCTGCTCAGGTCATGATCTCAGGGTCCTGGGATCGAGCCCCGCATCGGGCTCTCTGCTCAGCAGGGAGCCTGATTCCTCTTCCCTCTCTCTCTGCCTGCCTCTCTGCCTACTGTGATCTCTGTCAAATAAATAAATAAAATCTTTAAAACTCAACACCCAAAAAACAAATAATTCAATTATTTAAAAATGAAGACATAAACTGACATCCTCCAAAGAAGACAGATGGCCAACATACACATGAAAAGATGTTTAACATCAGTGATCATCGGGGAAATAAAATCAAAACTACAATGGTATAGCAACTCACAACTGTCAGAAGAGCTGAAACTAACAACACAAGAAACAAGGGTTAACAAGGATGTGGAGAAAGGGGAACTGTCCTGCATTGTTGGTGGGAATGCAAATTGGTGCAGCGACTCTGGAAAACAATATGGTTATATATATGTACACCTATGTGTACACACACACACACACACACACACACAGTGGAATATTAGTCATCCATGAAAAAGATTTAAATCTTGCCATTTGCAAAGACATGGATGGAGCTAGAGTATTATGCTAAGCAAAGTCAGTCAGTCATAGAAAGACAATACAATATGATTTCACTCATATGTGGAATTTAAGAAACAAAAAAATGAATGGGGGAGGGAAAGAGAGGAATAACAAAAAACAACTCTTGATTATAGAGAATAAACTGAGGATTGCTGGAGGGGAGGTTTGCAGGGGGGATGGGTTAAACAGATGATGGGGATTAAGGGGAGTACTTCTGATGAGTACCAGGTGTTACATGGAATTGCTGAATCACTATATTGCACACCTGAAACTGATAATACACTGTACGTTAACTGGAATTTAAATAAAAAACTTAAAAAAAAAGTTAAAAATTTAATCGTATATATTCTTAAACATCTATAAATCCAAAATAAATTTAAATAACAAATACAAAAATAAAAAAATTAACAATATTCACATGATGAAACAGAATTGATACAATTAGTGATTATTATTGAAGCTATATTAACACCTGCTACATACCTGTGGTACTGACAGGAATATAGAACCCAGCAGGATTAAATACCCTTTGTTTCTTATTCTTCAAAGATGAAATAGCACTTTATTTTTAAGACTTGGTAAAATTCTAATATAATGTGATAAAGCAGGAGATATTTTCTCATTACAGTATTTATATGTCCTTTTATTCTTTCTTTTCCTAACTGGATTTTTAATTCCTTCTTGTCAATGTTAATTCTGCCATTTCTGGTTAACATATTGTTAATATCACAGAAGTGAGTTATAGAGATGATATACTAGGAAGATTTTTTTTTAGATTTTGAATTGGGTGTGACTGATTAACTTAAGTGGCTTATAAACTAACTGCAATAGATAAGTTTCTAAATTTGTTAAAAATGAAAATGAGTGAAATAAATGTGATATTTTAAATTATAAATATTTTATATATTAATATATAATTATATAATATATAATCCTAAATATACATAATTTTAAAAGTATATCTATGTATATCTTCAGATGCGTTGTAATAAAATATAGCATTATTTTAGCCACATCTAATTTGTGTTGTTATAGCTTTTGATTATTATTATTATTATTTGTTTAGTTAAACATTATAACTCTGTCCAGAGGAAGACTTTTTTTTATTGTCTTCACATTTTTTTAATGAAATCACACTAAAGACTCCAACAGTGGCTATATGTAGTTTAAAATTTAACAGTGATATAAATATTTCCATAAAATAATCACATATTTTTGAAGTATTGAAGAAATATAAATCATTTGAATGACAGTAAAATAAAAACAAAAACAAAATTATAAAAAAAAGCAGACAATTCTGGACACCCCCTAAACAAAATTTATGAGTAGTACACAAATGAAAAAATTCTCAATGTTACCACCAGTCACCAAAAAAGTTTGAATTTAAAAAAAAAATGTATTAAAACTACAAAGAATCCCACTCCAGAATGGCTAAAATTAAAAACAGAAAACAGCAAAAGTTGCATAAATGTAAAGTAGCTGGAAATTTTATACATTTCTGTTGAGAATGTAAAATTGTGCATCTTGTTTAGAAGAAGTTCTAATGGTTTCTTTTCTCTTCTTTTTTAAAGATGTATTTATTTATTTGAGAGAGAGAGAGAGAACATGTAGAGGGAGGTACAGAGGGAGAGAGAATCCTCAAGCAGACTCCCCACTGAGTGTGGAGCCCGAGGTAGTCCAATCCCTGAGATCATGACCTGAGCCAAAATCAAGAGCTAGACCCACTGAGCCACCCAGGTGCTCCATGGGGATTTCTTTTTAAAGGAAAGAATACCAAACTTACAAACCAGCAATCCACTAATACTATTAACCCAAGGAAAATGAAAATATATAACCGAAAAAACTTGTACAAGAATGTTCATGGACACTTCATTCATAAGACTTACAACCTGGTTTTATCCACAGGAAATGGATTTAAAAATAAAACAAAATACTGTGATACAGTCATATGATAAAATGTTACTCAGCAATAAAAGGGAATGCACTATTGAGAAACAATAACATATATTAATATCAATAACATTATTTTTAGTAAAACAAATATTACACAAATCTGCATGTATGGCATGATCCCATGTACATGAAACTTCCAAACAGAACTATACTATGGTAAATAATATCAGGACATTGTTGGCTCAAAGTGAATGAGGGAGTCAGAGATTGACAGGGAAGAGACGTGAAGCAACTTTTGGCAGGGGGTGGTGATGACTTTCAATATCTTGATACAATTGTATTTTGATGTTTATGGGGGAAGTATACACATTTGTCAAAATTCAAATAAAGGTTTAAGATTGGGCCTTTCCATTGAGTATGAAATGTATCTCAAAAAAAAAAAAACAAACAAACCTCTAAATAAATATTTAACTCTAATTTAATGATATGTACCAAAATATTTAAGAAAGAAAAGCTTAATGTCTATAATATAATTTGATATGAATAAAAAATAGGATAGATAAATAAATGAAAAGAGGGATGGAGATACAAACAAACGCATATATATATGAGAACCAAGCATAATAAAATATTTATCTAGGTTATGGTTACATGGGTATTCATTATATAGTCCATTGAAATTTGCTGTATGCTTAAAATTTTATTCCAAAACTTGGGAAAACTAAAACATAAGGGATATATAATTCCCTTCAAAGTTTTTCTGCACCTTTACACAATGAGGAGAAGCATTTATATTACTTTAAATAATATACCTTAAAACTTTATGTTGTTGTATTTGTTTAATTATCTGTTTCAGAATTGGCAGAACTCTTGTTTCTGTGAGGTCTTTATAAAAAATTTTAAAGCTCATTGGCAAAATATCCTGCAAATTTTTGATAGTGGGGGAAGGGGTGTACAGGTGGTGACAAGAGGAATATAGGTCCTCTAAACTCTCTGCTCAAACCGGTTGTTACCCTAAAACTGCTCTAAAAATAGTGGTCAGTGTAGCATGACATATAGAGTTGTTGAATCACTATGTTATACACCCAAAACTAATATAACATTGTGTGTCAACCACAATAAAATATAAAAATAAATAAAAAAGGAATTATTTTTTGAGGGAAAAGCCTATTAAAATTGAGAAAAAAATTGAGAAAGAGGCCTCTACCTCAAGAGAAAACAAAACCACAATGCCAGCATTTCTTATAACATATGTAAGCAAACTTTTGACAGAATGTTGAAAATAAACATTTGTTTTTTTGTTCGTTATTTCTACCAATTGTTAGTGTAACGATTGACGGCCCCATATCTGAATGGGCTGTTTGTTTAACCCACACAACTGATAAATTCGCAATCACTTTCAGACAGCCTGACTAGTTCAACATCTTAACCAAGCAAGTTTTTCCCACTACCTCATCTGGCAAATACGCATAGTCACCCCCATTTATTCCCCTGTAGACTAGACCCTATGGAGCAAACTCTGCTTGTCCCTGAAGGCTGGTCCCCTTGCTGGGTACTAAATAAGGTCTTTTATTGTATTTTCAGTCAGTTCATTTGAGATGTTTACTTCACCAATAATCACAGACAAACCAACATATGTACTTAAGAATTTAATTTGAATCATTTTGTTCAGTCTCTTGTGTGTAGCAGCTACTTAAGAGATACTTGTTGAACTAAGGAGTGAATGCATGTTTTCGCTGATAAAAAACTGGACTTGAAGAAACATGTTAATTTAAGGGGGCAGTGTGTTAAAGGAAAATGGAACTGTTTTGGATGATCAGAAACCTGGGTTCTAATCTTAGCTAAGCAACACCCAGCTGTATGAACTTCAATGAAGAACTTTGCCTCCCAGGCCCTCAGATTTCTTATCTGTATTATATGTATATATATTTTTTAAATGGAATGAGTATTTTCTACTATCATATAATTCTAAAAACCTAACTCTCAGCTCATATACAGGGAACTGATGCCCAAAATAACCAGTAAGTAATATTAAAAATAATACTTGTTATTGGTGTTAAAAATAATACCACACTTTCCAATTGTGGCTCATATACCATAGGGAGTTTATCGTTTAGATATGCTGAATGTCAAGCTCATAAATCAGGATATTCTCTTTCATTTATAATACACAGCTTTGCTAATTGAATTCACAATAGAATTTTAATAATTAAAGATGTACAAAACAACTTATAATTAATTTACACATTGAGGTAGTAAATGCAAATGCTAGCTTGCAATACATTAATATTAATGATTAGATAAATGTATTTTTACTTCATTCACCTGCTAACTCACAACCTTTTTTCCTACATCTACAGTTTAGCATAGCCGCACTGAACTCTGTTAAAACAACATACCTATATTTTACTTATTTTATTTTTTAGATAAGAGGTAGCATAATGTGCTTAATTAGAAGATAATGAAGGTGTGTTAATAGTTTGTTTTTCTAGCAAACTAATAGGATGTAGCCAACGTCCTTTCGACAAAAATGGTGAGAAAAGACAACTAGATCTAAAGATAAGGAAGCTTTGGAACTCAATCTAAAGAAAATGAACAGTAATGACAAATCTATTTCAAAGCACCTAGGTTCTAATATTCTGGTGTTTCTTGATCAACATAGGTTGGTCAATGTTCAGAAAAACAGGGGTAAAGCTGCTTTTTAACTATCGGGGTAATCTTTTTAAATTATGGCATTGGATAAAAGGAAGCACTGTAACCCAAATCACTTGAAAATCCATACTAGGATGGTAGAAAGCATGATATGTGCCCAAGGGTGACACATAAATAGAGTTTTCTGAAATCCTGACAAGCTTGGCTTTAATGTACTATATAAATTTGACTTTATTTGTATACTTTATTACGCTTTGTGAATGGGTGTAAATAGAATACTTAAACATCACATTTTTAATATTTCAAAACTTTAAATCTTCAGTGGAAAGTAGCTCTATTTTTTCAAGCGATAGCTACTGTTAAATCTTTACAACAATAGTTTAATGTAGAGTCAGAGAAGTGTAAGGGAGCATCCTTCCTGCATACTACCCTACAAAACAATAATAGTCCTGCTTTGAGAATTAGTTCTTGAATAGATCAAATGACAATTTTTTGTAGTAGGTCTTCATCTTAAGAGTTTTAGAAGGCAGATATATCCCTTTGTTTACTTATTTTTATTAAGCAAAATAATTCACTCCATTGTATGCCAATTTCCCCCAGTTTATCAAATTCCCCCTGGTTTGAAGGAATAAATATGCATGCAACACATCCAAAGGTGAGCAAAATATTTTTTCCCCTTAAAGTTCCAGAAAAGACAAGGTTAACCAGGCAAAAAGTGGGATGAAGCTATAACCATGTACCATGTGTTTAGTATACAAATCAACTTTGAAGCACATACAGCTTTAATTCGGGCCTTAGAAAGATTTACCTGACGGCAACTCTCACCTCCTGTTAAAGGTGGTCCTCTCCATGTGCATCATGAAACCCTGATGGTGCCTCATAATTCTGAGGCCTCAGGAACCGAGACACTGACTGCCATTTGCTCTGGACTATTTGTTCAAGGCTTTTGTTTAAAAAACTTCCTTGAATCTCAGAGATAATATCTCTCTCTAGAGAGAAGAGCAAGTGTCTTTACAGCCTTAGAAGAGAGAGATTGTATCTCTGTTCACATGCTTACTGTCTAGTACAGAGATAATGTCTTCCTTGGGTGCAAAGAACAGGCAGGCTCATGGCCCATGCAGTAAAGCTGGTGTCCTTCGGCTCAGAGATCATGTAACATTCCTGGCGGTATGTGCTGGTGGAACCTTGTCCTATTTATCCTGCCTTTGTGGAAACTAGGCTGTGGGAACTAGCTCAATTAATATCAGAATCCCATTCCTCAGAAATAAAATTTCAAAAATGTTCTGATTTTTCAAACATAACTTCCTTGATTAGAAAAAAAATCTGAGATTTATTAATAATATTCAACCATTATGATGAATATGGGTTACATATATCAACATATATATTAATCAGTACTGTCTTTAATATTTAATTATTTGACCAGTAATCTTTCTCTCCCTTCATCGCCATCATTTTTGCTCTTAGATAGTGTGCCAGATTGCTTCCCGACCTCCACAAAAATATATTAACATGTTAAGGGCCTTCCGTTGAACATGCTGCAAGCAGTCAGAGGTTTCAGATAGAAGGGTACAATTTTTCCTCAGTCAGGAAATAATGCTCTTGGGTTTGCCTGAAGGTTTCCAGGCTCTAAGCGGTCATGGTTTTGATGTATTGTTTAATGTTTCTCTCTTTCCCTAGAGTTCTCTTCTGCCACTCTTCACCAATCCACAGCTATCATTCTTTTATACCAAAAGTCAAAAATCATCTCCCACAAATGATGTCTTTGAATTATACTGTACAATGGGGCATAGCAACACTCTCTGGACTTATTAAGCTATGACAACTCTGCCCATTTGCACAGTATCTACTCTCATAGACAAACATTTTGATTCAGAAGGTAAAGGAATCACAGGGTACTTTAGGTTTGCAGGGGTAGCTTTGTACCATAAAATGGACATAGCATTCCCTGGTCACATAAAGTTGTAAGAATTTTAAGGTCTCTAAGTGGTCCCACTAGATATACTCAAAGAACACTCCTATTGTCTTCATAACATTTTTCAGGCCTGACTTTGATTATCATCAGCAGCAAACAATGCAGCAGTATGATGGGTGTGATGTGAGAAAAGCGATGTTTTATATATATATATATATAATATCTTATATATATAATATATATATATTATGTACATAATCCTGTTTCTAACAGGATTCATAGCCAATCAATCAGAGTATGGGACAATACACTAGAATATTAGGACATGCCTATTACAGTGTTGTAAATACAACAGGAAGTTACATTGTGATGGGCCATTATGACCTAGCAAGTAGTAGAGACAAAATAGAAGTAGAGAAAAGAGGGTAAGAAAAATCTGAAGAGTGGAAATGAAACACAAAGTCAAGATGGCACAGAGAAGGAGCCCAGGATTTCTGATGAGGTGATGTGAGTCTGAGTTCTAGTTCTGTCTTTATTGGCGAGGATGGGCTACCGTCAATGTGGAGTTAACAACTTTCAGTCTCAGTGGTTTAAAACAGAAGGGTTTTGTTTTGTTTTGTTTTGTTTCTCCCTCCCATTTCACATTTCAAGACAATCACTAATTGCCAGGGTGTTTTACTAATCCTAGTTATTTAGAAACTTGGGATGATTAAGCAATCACTACCTTGAACAGATGCTGTTTTTAATGCTAGATGAAAAAGAGAGTTCAGAAACATTTTATAACTGTGATCAAATATTCAGTCCAAATGCATTCCATGGCACTTCTTTTAACTCATTGGCCACAACTAGACACATAGTCCAATCCAACCACAAAGAGACATAGAATCCCATCTTCCTACATGTGATAAAAACGCGGGGAGAATAGGAAATATATAGTACATAGGTCAAATTACTATGAAAAGTTCTCATTGCATACTCTGCATTAAGTATTTAGTCTCTTGGGGCTCCTGGGTGGTTCAGTGGGTTAAAGCCTCTGCCTTTGGCACAGGTCATGATGCCAGGGTTCTGGGATCAAGTCCTGCATCAGGCTCTCTGCTCCCCAAGGAGCCTGCTTCCCCCTCTCTCTCTGCCTGCCTCTCTGCCTGCTTGTGATCTCTGTCTGTCAAATAAATAAATAAAATCCTTAAAAAAATTTTTAAAAAATAAAGGTTTATTAAATCTCACAGCAATGCATAATTTATCTTCAACATCCAAATTTAATTCAAAATAGTTTGTCTGTCAAATAAATAAAAAAAAATTTTTTAAAAAAGTATTTTATCTTTTGTATTAAATCCTAAATCCTTTCTCTAACTTTCTAGATATGTGGCATTAAAAATTACTATATATTTGTGAACTCCAGTTTCCTCATCTATGGAAAAAACATAAAAGCACTTAGGAATATTCAATAATTAAAAGACCTAATGTATAAAATAAAGGTGCTACATTCCTACATTTGATATTCCATAAATGCCTGCTGGATAAACACAAAGGTGAAACACATGATCAGCTCCTTCAGATATACTGTGGACTATAATTACAATTTCTATAATTAACATGATGGATGTATATGATATTCATATTTATGACGCAAACATGTTTTCAGTCACATTTATGTATACCTGAGTTGTAAGTGATATAAATATGTACATATATATTTATATTTAAATCTACAACATTTCTATGTAATCTGACAAATAAACCACATTTCACTTTTTGGTCCCCAGAGAGGATTCATTACACAGTTGGCATGCAAATATTTGGTAAACATGAGTTCTAAACGTGTATTTGTTCACACCCAAAGTACTGACACCTCTCTGGGAAAAATGTGGAAAATAGCTAGTATATATCAAGATGTATCATATATATTATTTATATTATTTTATTGTTTTCTAGTCAATAAATATATTCAAAACAGTGGAATTTAATCCAAATAGAAAATCTTCTTATCCATTCCCTAAGTCTTACAGAAATTTAGACATATTCTTTGCAATCTCAATGAAACTGAAGGTTAAAAAATAACAAAGAATAGGGAATTTATCTTTGTAATGATATTAAAATAATTTATTTAAAATATGTTATTACATATTGCTCTTTTGATTTTACTCTCATAAACAGAACAAATTATACCTAATTAATGTATTATTCATTATAATAAACTATATAATATAATAAATTCTATAATATAATTATATATCAGATATATATATGATTTCAGTTTATTCTAGTTAGCAGATGGAATCATTAATTCCATATGTATTTATGAAGTGTTGACTATGGGCCAAACACAATTCTAGGTGTTATCGTATAGCAAGATGAGTAGTAGTTCACATCATAATAGAAGGAAGGAAACATCCAAAAAAAAAATAAACAAATCATATATATATATATACATATATATATGAAATATATCATATAACCATGATAAATGGTGAAAACACATTTCAAAAGGGAGATAAGCAATGTCTGTGACTGTTCTATTTTTTTAATTAATTTATTTATTTTCAGAAAAACAGTATTCATTATTTTTTCACCACACCCAGTGCTCCATGCAATCCGTGCCCTCTATAATACCCACCACCTGGTACCCCAACCTCCCAGCCCCCCGCCACTTCAAACCCCTCAGATTGTTTTTTAATTACGGTTTGAGGAGGTTTCACCAATAAGGTTGCATATGAGCTCAGTTGCATGGGGATGTTGCTAGTGAGCAGAAAGTACTTGGTGAGGTTTGACAGGGACTGTACAACTGTGGGTACTTCTTTACTCCTGTCAAATACAAGCTTTCACACACACACTTTCACAAATGACTTTAATAGCTTAATTTTACCTCTGTCTTAAATCATTTAGTAGTTAGATATTACTAACATTCTACCTCTCTGCTTTTAAATACCAGTAATCATGTATTACCTTTAACTATTTAGAGGTAAGAGCCACAGAGATGGAAAAGATTGGGAAGTAACTTCGATCATCTTTGGTGATTGTTAGTGTTTCTAAAATAGGCTTAATTCATTATGTTGTTTCTTTTCTTTAAAGGTTTACTAAAGGGGCACCTGGGTGCCTCAGTGAGTTAAAGCCTCTGCCTTTGGCTCAGGTCATGATCCCAGGGTACTGGGATGGAGCCCCACATCGAGTCCTGCATCGGGCTTTCTGCTCAGCAGGGAGCCTGCTTCCCCCTCTCTCTCTCTGCCTGCCTCTCTGCCTACTTGTGATCTCTATCTGTCAAATAAATAAATAAAATCTTCTAAAAAATTTTAAAAAATAAAGGTTTACTAAATCTCACAGCAATGCATGAAAATTTATCTTCAACATCCAAATTTAATTCAAAATAGTTTGTTTATAAATGTACACTGACACATAAAAACCTGTGGTATTATATTTAGCAGGAGAATAATAAAAACTGCATAGCTATACATTCTGCCATCATTTTTCTGCCACGGAGATAATTAAACCTTATCTATTATGTTCACAGCATCAGGAATGAAAGGATTAGAAAGGCATAGTTCCTGACCTCAAGACACATAACTTAGGGTAGACAAACAGCACAGAATGCATCTTCACTGGTATGCAACAAAATGAGCCAATATATTGTATTAGTAATATGTTTTGAGAGTGTTCATAAATGAATTCTTATCTCTATGCTTTGGAGTAGGATAAAACTGATTGTTAGTCTATGAGGTAGGGGACACAAATGATAACTGAAAGATAGTGAAACAAGGTCAATTCTCCAGCTGCATTTATCCAGAAACTTACTTACATTTACATGTGACTAAATTTCAACAATGATTTTTGTAATTGAAGTATATTTCAATATTTTACTTATTTTTTTTTCTGGCTACCAAAACTGTACTGCATGTTACCTTAGTCAATTACTATACTTCATAAATGTAGGCATTCATAAAATCCCTTAACATTTCTAAAAATTGCAACTTTTCACATATCAAATGAAAAAGGTACATCTTTATAATACTATTTTGGAGATTAAATAAAATAGTACATTTAAGAGCTTACCCTATGATCTGGCACATAAAAATTCCAGTCAAGATTAGTGATTTTATCAAAACATTAGAATGTGAAAGAATTTCAGCAAAATGTATGCAATGTGTACAGATGCAATGTAAATATATGTGTATTATACATGTATGTGTACCACACAGGTCTGAACTGAATGACCCACTTACACACAATTTTTTAAATTAATATGGTACTTTACTGTAACTGTATTTTTTCTCATAATTTTCATTAGCATTTTCTTTTCTCTTACTCTATTGTGAGAATATGCTATATAACACACATAACACACAAAATATGTGTTCATTAACTGTTTATATTATCAGTAAGGATTCAGTCAATAGTAAGCTATTAATATTTAAGAATTGGGGGTCAAAAGTTATGTGTGGGGCACCTGAGTGGCTCAGTGTGTTAAGCACTTGCCTTCAGATCAGGTCATGATCCAAGGGTCCTGGGATCTAGCCCCATGTTGACTCTGCTTAATGGAGAGCCTGCTTCTCCCTCTGCCTGACACCCCCCGGCTTGTGCTTTCTCTCTCTCTCTCTCTCTCTTTCAAATAAATAAAGAAAATCTTAAAAAAAAAAAAGTTATGCATGGATTTTCAACTATGCAGGGGCCAGCATCCCTAACACTTAATATTGTTGAGGGGCCAACTGTACTTATATTTATTTCAAGTTTTTTTAAAGACAAATAAGAAGTTTTAAGATATATATTTTCTCCATAATTAATATGTCATTTTTCGTCTTGATTCCTACTTTCAATGAAAATCAAAATGTATTATAAACTTTTAATTTGATTGAATAAACAGCTACTTTAGTATTAAAGTTGCCCTATTATTAAAATAAAAGTACCAACTTAATTAATGTAAGTACATTATGTAATTTATAGTATGCCTAAAGCCTATTTATTTTATGCTTGAAAATATTTAACATAAGGAAGTGAAGTATTTCCTCAATATTAAAAACGTAAAATTATGATTTTTTATGAAATTAATACATTTAATGATTTCCATAAATACTAATTTCTTTACCAGCCTATCTAACTCCAGATGGTACAGACATCTTTTTTGTTCACTTCTACTTCAAATTAAAAAGCATAACAATGTTTTAGTTTAAAAAGTTCTAAATTTAATATGGGAGTAACAGAAACTATCTAGTCTGTCTAGCTGATAGGGTCTTAACATATTTACTTATTTTTATGTCACTATTACCATGACTTAATATAAATTTAAATGATTTTTTTCAATGAGCCATCTCTATACTTTAAGAAATATTTAATTCCCCAAATTATAAATTTCCTAATTGCTACAATTTCATGTTTTAAAATGTGCACTTTTATACAGAAATTATATTCTGAAGGCATATACTGCAATAAGTGCTCCTAAGTGAATAATAAAGCAGACACCTAATAGTTCAGTTCATAATTGCTAGGCACTGTGAGCAAATTCAGAATGCTGACTGTACCTTGTGTCGCAATCTGATTAGAGGTTGGTAGGATTGAAGGCCATATTCTGCTTCTTTGGTTGGCCTTCCTTCTGACTCCAGAATAATGAATCCAAGAACCAAAACTGCTGACCAGCACTTAAACATTCTCATTGGTTCTCACCTGTGAAAATTAGCATTGGTAGTAATGAGAAAATGTTTTATATATTGAAAAAATTCTTCAAGAAGTATTCAATAGTGCATAGAAATCTCCACAGATCTAATCAAAACTTGTAGGCAATTGCCAACTGAATCCATAATAGGTAAGCATCTCCAAATAAAGATTATGATACTCTTGATCATAACAAACACTGTTTTGTTCACTCACACAGCCTTACACAACATTAAATACATGGAGATATAAATGCCAATCAAAAGGTATGGAGGAGAATTAATTAAAATGAAGTTGGGGATGCCTGAGTGGCTCAGTTGGTTAAGGGACTGCCTTCGGCTCAGGTCATGATCCTGGAGTCCCGGGATCGAGTCCTGCATCTGGCTCCCTGCTCGACAGGGAGTCTGCTTCACCCTCTGACCCTCCCACTTCTCATACTCTCTCTCTCTCTCATTCTCTCTCTCTCAAATAGATAAAATCTTTTAAAAATATTTTAAAATTAAGGTGAAAGAAAATGAAAAAAAAAACAAAAAACAAAAAACAAAACCTTAAGCCATGGCTAAATTTCTAAGCATCCATATAGAGTACGATTATCAACATACTTAAAAATCTTGAACTTGTTTTTGAGTACATTCGATGAATAACACTTAATAAAACTATAGCTATTATAATTCACTAGCAAAGGCTGGTAAGAGTTTGACAAGGTGGTCTTCTATGGTAGGTACTTAATAAACTGAAGTACAACAAAAATAAGGCAGAGGGTTATACTGAGTTATGAATACATTTTCCCAATACTAGCTAAAAGAATATTTTCCTAAAAGTTTCTTAATAATTGTTTTAAACTAAAAGCCGTGTGAGTCTGTCCACTGCTCTGTATCTTTAAATATACCAGAGTAATTGTAAAGTGGCATGAATTTATTATATAAACTCTAAGCCCTCTTCCAAAAAATAAATCTATGCTTTGAATTAAACCATATCCCATTTTATCACTTTCACCGACACATCTTTGTCCCTATTGTGACAATAAAGAAGCTCTTTCTCCTCCTGTTCTGTATATCTGACTTCTTGAGAAACTTAACCAATTAATTAAACTTGATAGTTATTGTTGTCTAAACGTCCCCACCCAGTTATTAACTTCCATCTTTAAAGATGCTCAAATCGCCCAGGTTTTAAGATAATTTCTCTCCTCTACTTTCTGAATATTCTGATAGAGTTGTGTATATTGTTCTAGCTAATTTCCGAAACTAGTTCACTCAAGCATGTTTCTATCTCTATCACTCTATCAAAGTAACATTTCTTTGGTAAGATTGATGATTCACAGATCTGTACTCCCAAAACAAATAATGCATTATATGTTAATTAAAAAAAACAAAGTAATATTTCTTTGTTTCAAGAAATGGTCACTTTCCTTGGTGTTTAAGATACCCCTCTCTTCTGTTTCTCTAGAATTTATGAAAATTTCTCAGTCCTTGCTTAGGTTCATCCCACTCCTTTGCTTCACCATTAAATATTATAGTTTACCAAATTTCATTCCTAGCCACTTACCTGCTCCCTCCATCCAGCCAGATATTTCAACATCATCTATCGTTTTAATTACAGCTACCTCATGCTTTTAGACCACTTTGCTTTTAAGGAACAACTACACTAGCAGTACCTGTTTTTACTACCCAAAAGAAATCTGAAAAGGATTTTTGTTTTCACAAAAACAAACGAACAAACAAAAAGATGAGAAGAAAAAATAGTGTTCAGCATTTGTTTTGAAGTCAGCGTAGAAGCAGCATTTTTCCGGAGGGCGGAGTAGAGAGTGTTGCCCTGCCAAGCTCCTTCCCAGGCAGAACTACCCTCAGCATCCCAGCACCAAGCCACCAGGATTTTGAACTGTGCCTGTGAGCATCTGTGTTTTATCTGGATTTATTTTGGCATACAGTAGTAAGAGGTGTCCTAAGGTATCAGAAAAGCCTAAGAGGGAGGTCTGAGAACACTCAAAATTTTTCCATATAAATTAATGGTAATTGCTTCTTTCGATGCTTTTTTTTTTTTTTTTCGCTTATGAAAGAATACATAGGAATGCTGTAGTTTGGGATAGCAAAGGGAACTTTTGCATCATTGCTTCTCATCCAAACTCCAGATTAGAAGAATCAGCTACATGTATATTTCAAAACGGTTCATGGTATACAAGCCCCACATAAAGTCACCCTTTCCCAGATTTTCATTTGCCCATTTAGTCAAGCCAGAAATGAGGAGACACCTTTGATTCCCTTAACTTTCAGACTAAACCCATCCCTAAGCTCTGTTAGTTCTGCCTTCAAAATGTATCTCTTAAAATCAGTTTCTTTCCAGTCTACTGTCAAAACCCGAGTTCACGCTATCACCACCACATCTCCCCTAAACTGCCCCAAGCACAACCTTACTGGCCATCCCCATTCATGCTTATGCACCCTGAATCATTCCCTATGCAATAGCCCACATGGTCATGTCAAAGGCAAATATGATGACTTCATTGCCCTTGTTAATAACTTTAGGATATAGTCATTTACCCTTAAGATAAAAACCAAAATCCTTGACCTATCCTGCAAATGCAAAGTCTAGGCTCTGAATGTTTTTCTCTTCTAGAGAATTGCTCTCCAGCCACATTGACTTTCATTTAGTTCTCTGAACTTGGTCCATTCTCACTGTGAGACTTTTGTACCTTACTTCCTTCTACTGGAAGTATACCTTTTCCCACCCGGTCATTTATCTCCCGAAGACCTTCACATATCAGACATATCTCTTAAGAACCTTTCCCATAATATCAAGCTTGAGCTACATTTCTTAGTTACTCATGCTCATAGATCAGTCTTCCTTCATTTCAGAACAACCATTTGTAATTATACATCTTTAATATGATTATTTAAATAATGGTGGACTTCTTCACTACATTATATATCTCTCTTCTCCTTCAAACTTCATGAATACAGGGATCTGGTGATTGGTTTTTCATTTGTTTTTCTCAGCATTATATCATCTGGGCCTAGCAAATTGCCTGGTACCTACTAGACACTCAATAAATGAATGCATAAGTGAATGTCATCCTGCATTCAAGAGCAAAAAAAAAAGATTGTGTTTTCTTGCCTTCTGACAATATTGAATGCAATTCCTATTTCACTACCACTACAAAACATCTGAAACTGAACCAGAAAACTAAATAATTTCATTTGCAATCCATCCCTTTGCTGTCATTTTGATGTATAGTCTAATACTTCTCTCAGAGGTAAATATTTGTTTATAAGACAACTGGATGGAATATTTTAAATCTAAGATAGAGCCCAAGAATAAAGCAAACAGGACCAACTTAGCTGAAGGGATATTTTATTAGGGGTTCTGAATACTATGTTCCTTCAGTTGTCAAACAGGAAATGTAAAAAAGAGGCATGGCAACAACCTTGTCTCATTATGACAGGGTAAAGGTTGGGTCATAAATTTCTTAAGATCCTCACTTAAGGGTTTTTATTTTTCTGTCTTCTCTCTCTCTTCCTCTCTCACTCTCTCACTCACCACACACACACATTCACACACACATATATTCCACACAGCTAAAAATATTTCATATACTTTAAAATATAGATTAAATAAACAATTACTTAATTTTAATAGATGACCAAAAAAAATCTCACAAATTTTGAGTGAGAAAACTTCCACATAATGATAATTAGATCAATAATCTCCTGAGGTATTTTTTTCTGCCAAAAAGCAATAGGCTAGGAACGTCTGCTTTAAGAAATTTTATAAAAAGTTGGTAACAAGTCAACATGCAAATCTTCAGTGTATTATATACAACTTATTTATACCATTTTCATCTACTTCTCATATTATTAGCCATGATTAATTTTTTCATTGGTAATCCAAAATTTCATGACTAAAATTTCTTACTAATACAAAGTTTTATAAAAATTTAAAATATAAAAATAAAAATACATACTTTTTATCTCATCAAAAGCTATTCAGACAACTGGAGTAATTTATTTGGTGTCACAGAAGAAAATGAGACAACTGATATTTAAAGTCAGATACCAGGGCACCTGAGTGGCTTGGTCAGTTGAACATCTGACTCCTGGCTTAGGCTCAGGTCAAGATCTCAGGGTCATGAGATCAAGCCCTGAGTCAGCTCTTCACTAGGTTAGGACTCTGCTGAGATTCTCTATCTTTTCTTCTCCCTCTGCCCCTCCTCTACTCTCTCTCAATTAATTAATTAATTAATTAGTTAAATCTTTTTTAAAAAGGTCAGCTACTTTTTGGGGGGTGGGGAGAACCCTGATTTCTATTGCAGATAGGCATTGAGCTCAACAGTAAGTGTTTACATAAGACAAAAAACTAAGACAAGTTTCTTCATTTATCTTCTGTGAATGACTACCTTGCAAGATTTTCTTCATTAAGATATTAGTAAGAAAAATAATTGAATCCAATTAGATAGCCACCAATTAGCAACCTAAATAAAAAGATGACACTTCTTGATAGATACTCAGAAAATAATTATCATTTTCTTATTTCTCTTCAGCTACAGGATCCAAAGATGTCATTATTATGTCTTTAAAAGTTCACTCCTTCACAGAAGGTGTTCTGGAAATTATAAATCAGTAGTAATCAATCCCATGATATACTGACTCATGATCTCACTTTCTCAGTACTATAACCTCTGACAACGTGTTAGGTTTTCATAATTAATTGGCAGTTTGTTGATAGCTCAGTAAGAACACTGAAAAGCACGTGACTAAAACAAAACCAGCTGGAACAGATGGTGCAATAATGATCCTATGACTTTTCCTTACAACCTCAACATTTATATGGAAGCATCAGAAAACAACCTCGTTATTAGCTTAGAGAAAACAAAATGTTTACAAATCTAAAAAGTATCTGCTTAACATTAGATTTAACAAAGTTACACTTGAAAATAGTAAGGGGAATGGAGAAAGGTTTCTTTTGTTCAAAAAATAATATTTATCTTTGAATCAAACTATTTTATTCACCATATGGTGTAACATGCTGTGCAGCTCATGGCAGTAGGATTTAGACTAGTTATATAATTTAGTAGATTCAAATTTCAGGGATTTTGATTTGTTTACACATTCTCTAGAATTTCACCTCACTTGGGAAAACAAACTAAGAGTGTTAAAGTACTGCCTTAAGAATGAAATACAGCATTTGAGATGGTGAAGGAAACTGTGGTACCATGCATACGAATGAAAAGAATGTCAAGGTGAAGCAAATCCACAACATTCTCAAATGTCGCAGAGAAGTCAAGTATCGGAGGGTTTCTCCTGGAGTGCCCTCACGGCCTCTCTCGCCAGCCTTGAAAAATATTGTAGGTCTTTCAAGACAGTTCCAGCCACTTCCTTGGTGAAATCTTCCCTGTCAATTTTGTCTGGACTTGACTGCTCTCTGCTGCAATTTTTACATGTGTCTCTCATGTGTCTTTTCACCTTGCACTGCTAATTACTGATTTAAGAAGATTTATGTGTGTGTGTGTGTGTGTGTGTGTGTGTGTGTGTACATTAGGCCAGTTTTATCATAATCTCTGAGTTTCTTAAATTCCACAGACCTTTGTTCTCTTCTGTAATAGAGAAGTGGCCTAAATGATTACTAGTGCCTTTTTCTTTTTTGGTATTCTATAATTCTATGAGACAGAGAAATTGACTTCTAACCTACGCTGTCACACTGTATAACCTAAGCAAAACCAATTGCATTACTTGGGCCTCATCTGTAGGAAGGGATTTATGACCCTATATAGTCTAGCATCTGTACCAGATTATTGCTTCTGAGTAGATTCATTGATCTGGAAAAGGATATGAGGAAGAACAGGTTTGAGGGAGAAAACTATCATTCCTTCTTTGAGCGACCTTTTGGTAGTCCTACTGGAGATGTTAAGTAGTCATGGTACATAGGAACCTGAAGTTCAGCAAAGAGGCATGGGTTAGATATTCCTATTTGGAGTTCTTAGCATTTATATGTCATCTAATGTAGGTATGAGATAGGAAAAATTTGGAAAAGAGAAGAGGTCCAAAGACTAAATTCTCAGGCAGGTTTAGTCAAAACAGAAGATCAAGTGCTGCTAAGGAGATAGAGAAAATGAAAATAGTGAAGTTTTAAGTTTGGAGAAAAATATGCATGGAAATTTCCATTGAAATGGAATGACTGGAAGTCATAGCTCTTATCATCTGGCATGCTATATTTCTACTGGTTTGTTTATTCTCCATTTCCAACCAGAATGTTAGCTCCATAAAGACAGGACTTTGTTAATTACCTATGTGAGTTAGAGCAGTACCTGGCAGACAGCATGAGCTCAATAAATATTTTTAGATAGATAAATGAATGAATAAATTAATGGTGATAAGTAATTAATTTGAAATAGTAGGTATACATTAAGGGATTCTTAATAGTCTTCATGTAATTGAAAATATTCATTAAAACTGACTATGAAATCAATCTAGAATTCAAGTGGCTGTTATTACAAAAGGCCTTTCTTTTATACCTGGATCAAAACCAGGTTTTCAGTGGGAAGTTCCTGTGGAAAAGCTTCCCTTGTCAAGGACTGAGTTTTTCATCCTTTAGCTCAACTGAAATTGGAAGGACCTGAGAGACTAAAAGGAGTAAAAGAATATTTTCTATGAGCAAATCTGTTGAGTAACTGTTTTTATCTTTTGACCCACTTTAACTTCATACCTACTACTTCGAACTCTGTGGTTGAGTTCTAATTTAATACTTCTCTTAGGAAAAAAAAAATTCTAAAGAATCTACTTCCATTATGGGCAATGGGTTCTCCCTATCACAGAAGTAGATTCTTTCCACCTAGCAGTTAGTTACCCTTATGAGAGCAATGGATTCTCCTAATGATTGTCCCATCTTGAAATGTTCATTCTAATAAGCATAGTTAAAAACAATATGAAAACAGCTACGAGTCACTGCCTTCATCCTGTAGGACCATACTGGAGAATAGTAAAGGAAAAATAGATCATGCATATCCCACTAAACATATTAGGAGGCAACCATATAGTACTTAATCATCCAAAAATATTTTTTCTGGTAAGTATTATTGCTTATATTGAACTAAATATAATGAAAAAGAAACGTAACAGGATAAAGTGTCCAAGTTCAGAAAGCTGGTCATTATCAAAACTGGTATCTGAATCCAAGGCTGACTCCACTCAAATCTGACCCATGGTTCTGTCATATAATTCTACCTTTAAAACACACATAATGACACAGATACAGAAGAAAAACCTGTACAAGTAGTAGCCATAGAAAGCAAGCAACTACTTAATCAGACTGAAAACTACTGGAAGAGAGAATCTTTCCTTTACATTCACTTTGGATCAATGCAAATGCAGATACAACAAACAAAGGCAGGGTTCATGAGAGAGCAATAGCTATGTGACTTCTATGTCCATACTGCATGGGTAAGTGTCTTTCAATTCTATACAGACACATACATAAAAATGGAAGTTTCTTTAGTTCTTAACCCTATCTTATTGGTTTATATTGTGAAAGAGACCAAAACTTTGAAATGTCATACCTTGTTGAAAGATGATAATATGTGCAGTACACTTTTTTTTTAACATCTTAGATAAGAATAGAATTATAATTGTTAAATAATAAGAATGATGACCATCAAATTAATTTAACGTTCAAGGGAAGAACTTCTATTTCAATGACATCGATCGAAGTCATTAATTTGGATGAACAAAAACTGTCCAGCTTCTCACCAATTATACCTTTCAATAGTCAGCTTAACTTGAAAAAGAAGGAAGCTAAATATAGATAAAATATATTCATTGGCATTTTGGAAGGACTGCAGTGTGAAATGTATAATAATCTAAGCTTGCATTAGGAGAAAGTATTCACACTGAATTCCATTTAATTAAAAAAAAGAAAAAAAGAAAAAGATGTGTGTACTCTGCTTTAAAAAAATGAAAATCCCACATCATGAAAAGCATGTTGGGTGGTAAATATTTGTTTCCCAAAGCTATCTTTGCTTTACAAAACTATGCTGCAATCTTTACTTATTTTTTATTTTATTTATTTATTAAAACAATTTATGCTGCAATATTTATACAAAACTATTAATACTTCTAGTGCACTAAAGATATTTTTGAAGTAAAATATTTAGCTACAACATTGAATATAAGATAACAGAACTGAAAATCATAGTAGAGATGTAGTGTAACCCCTTCTTTTTATACGGGAAGAATATGATACGCAGCAGGAGTAACTGGTAGGCCGACGTTGAAGGTAGTCACGGGCCTGGAATGTCACTGTTCTGATTCCAAATATAATATTTTTCTTTTAAATGCTACAATATATTTGACTAGAATCCATTCAGTGTGGAAAGAAAGGACACACACATTCAATTGCTTTCAGTGTCTAAGGCACTGTTTAGAAGCCACAGTTCTGTGAACCCCAGCAACTTTGTATTTAGTACTCTATAGAGTTTATAAAAGCCAACACAAAGGACATCAGCATCACCATCTCTACAAAATCATATGGATTAAGTAGAATTTTCAGATTTTTTTTTTTTGCTTTGTACATTTGTTTTTTCACAATGAAATTCACTGGGAAGATAGTTATATATGGCTATGGTTAAAGTTATATATAGATGGTTATAGCAGTGCTTATATAATTGTAGTGATGCAGTAGTTTCATATATATATTTATTATATATAAATAAATATGTATTTTTATATAAATAAACAATTTTCATGAATATATATAAAATTTATGAGAGATATAGTAACATAACCTTATAGATGTTTATAGTTGTATATGGATGGTTATATGCAGTACAGAATATATATATATTTTAAAGTGTGTTTGACAACTGTGGAACAGAATGAAACTTGGGGTCTAGCTGACTTTACCAAGGAATTTTATTAAATTATATAACATTATGGTAGCCTGGACTTCAAATTGTAAGTACTGGTGCTTCAAACTGAGGCAGAAAAACAAGACAACATACAGTGACCCATGACTCATATTCTATCTCCCAAAAAATGTCCCCAGACTTGACTTTATAATACGGTTTTGATTTGATAGCAAAAACATATATGTGTAGGCTGAAATTAAATTAATTCCATATGTCAGTTTTTTATGATGACCTGCAGTAGACGATATTAAAAAATAAACTTTATGCAATTATTTATTTACAGTTTATCAAACCATCTGTTGTCAGTTTTGTCTTCAAAATGAATAGATTTACAATGGAGTATTATGCCTCCATCAGAAAGGATGAATACCCAACTTTTGTATCAACATGGACAGGACTGGAGTTGATTATGCTGAGTGAAATAAGTCAAGCAGAGAGAGTCGGTTATCATATGGTTTCACTTACTTTTGGAGCATAAGGAATAACACAGAGGACATTGGGTGAAGAAGAGAAGGGAGTTGGGAGAGGGGAAGAAAAACCATGAGAGACTTTGGATTCTGAGAAACAAACTGAGGGTTTTGGAGGGGAGGGGATGGGGAGTTGGGAGGGTCTGGTGATGGGTATTAAGGAGGGCATGTATTGCATGAAGCACTGTGTGTGGTGTGTAAACAATGAATCTTGGTATGCTGAAAAAATTAAATTTAAGAAAAATGAACAGAATGGAATTATTTTTAAATAAATTTGGTACAATATTCTGGATTATATATGTTGGTATGCACATCTAAAAGGGAACAATTTTTTTAAAAAAAATTCCCACCTTGCTGAAAGCCGCAGTCTGTAACGTGGGGCAAAATGACTGGTGAAAAGCATGTACTAATATGACCAACATAGTATGAAGCACTTCACTTAGATTTTCTGGACTGTAGGTCCTCCTGGCTTATGTATGAAAACTCAAAAAAGAAGCAACTTCAATATTGTTCCTATATTTTTGTATGCAGTTTATTTGACATGATGAATTTCTCAATTTTAGCTCAATTTTAGAGAAATCTGACATCAAACAGGCAATTTGCTTCTTGTGGTTGGTAACCTGAAAACATTCATTTGTAAAAACTGTACCAAAAGTATTTTTAATGCTGAGCGGCAGAATGCTGTAATAGAAAGAACAATAGCTAAAGTCAAAAGATAAGGATTCTACCTGTGGCTGTGTTCATAAACTGATTTTTTTAACACTTGCTCTTTAAGTCTTAATCCACTGTAATTCAGCTTCTACCAAACTAATCCATTGAAACTGCTCTCAAGAAAGTGACCGTTTTACTTGACCTCTCTTCCTTTCAGCTTCTGTAACACAGAATTCTCATGATTTCCCTTCACCTGCCTAGCCATCCTTCTGAAGTCTCTTTTCCCATCTCCTTCATTAATCGGCTCTTCTAAAGCTTGTATCTCACAGGTTTTGTTTATTAAATTTAAAAAAAGAAAAAAAAATTAATCACAATGATAAAGTTCATTTTTTTCTTTGTCTTCTAATTTGTATTCTCAAGAAAAATTTAAGGAACAACATCTATATGTCATGGCAATATAAAGGGAGAGTTATAAATATATATATATTTTTTCTTTTCAAAGTAAGTACCAGCTGGAAGTAATCATGGAAACTAAAACTAATCAATCACATTGATCATTGTTTGTTTTGTTTGTTTGTTTGTTTTCTCCTAAACACTCTGGATGTAACTTTATTGCACTTTGCAAAATGTTAGTTAACGAAAAGTAATTTCATGTTATGTTTGGTGTTAAAGTCCTATTACCTTAGTTTGTAGCTAAGTTGTAGTGGTAAGTTTGCCTGACAAAATACGAAAAACAATGTTTTAAAGTAAAAAAAATAATAATATGTTATATGACCTTGAGGATATTGCCCTAGTTCAAGAGAAGAGAAAATCATTATAGGCACTGTCTTCTGAATTCATTGCCTTCTACCTTGATGAGCACTTAAAATGTAAGTTAAGGAAGAATGCAGCTTTTAGGATTGACTCTGTCTAAAATCCCAAAGGTACTATGTTACAGATTTTATTTGCTATTAAAAAAAATCATTGCAATTTTGTCAATGTCAGATTTTAAATTCAACCTATTCCATACCAGGGTTTCTAGCAGCCTATCTTCTTTAAATCAGGGACTACATTTATTGTACAGGAAAAAAAATCTGTCACAGTTTAACAATGAAGTGCTGCACAGGGAACAACTTAATTTCTTCTGTATTTAAAACTGAAATGCCATGGGGAAAACCTGTCCAATCATTTAGGTCTGCTGAATCTCGGAGGTATTCTACTTCATATTCAGACAAATATGGGAAAGGCCAAGGATGGAGTCCACAATTAGTAGCAGAAGTCATGGAGACCCAGAATATTTTCCAGAACACCTAATGCTTCCTCAGAAGGAGAGGTCTAGGCCACCATGATGTGGAAGGGAAAGAGGGAAAATGGATTAATGTGACCTAGTTCTACCATGAGGATTTTTACAAAGTTTCTCAAAAGCAAAATCTCCATGCTTTCATGAAAAATAGAGAAAGCAGTGGGTAAACCAGGCATAAAGGTGAACAAATAAATCAACTGAAGTTGACTTCAGTTCACTGCCAGTGATTGGAACCAATGTAGACAAGAGTAGTTGAAACTTTCCAAGAAATGTCTATCAGGAATTAACAGAAACAGTACTAACTAGTTATGTGGCCAATGGTGACTAGGGATTAAAACCCGAGTCATGAGCAAACATGCAGCAGAAGCTGAGTTAGTTCTAAGTGCCATAAAAGAACCTGAATTTTATTCTATACCAGTGTTTGAGATTTGGAAAATAAACGACAGGTAAAAGGTTGGATTTAAGGAAAAAAAAATTAATAGGGTTGGAAAGAAAGGAAACTGAAGATGAAAAACAAAGAGCAGTGACATGATGTTTTATGATTAACAGTAAAAAGTGCTTAATGGATATTTATGGTGCTCCAGGTAAAGTATACTATGTGCTTTCACATTCTTGGTAACAATCTATCAAGACAAAATCCACTAATTTAAGTAGACTAGACATGTGAATCCAGGTAATACATCCTTATCAACCTCCCAGGGCATACATCTTTTGAAGCAAATGTTTTGAGGAGAAAATACAGGCAAGGTACCGGTATCAGTTTGATATCTGAGAATTTCACATATGAGGTCTTTGGGGGTGTCTCTTTCTAATTAAATTTAGGGGAAGATACTTCATGGAATTTACCCATATAGAATTGGTAAATTGGTATTTGCTTGCAACTCCATCTGGATACTGTGTCTAGTCTAAAGGCAGGTAACAACATTTAGTAGCAATATCCAAACCTCAGATGGCCTGCTTCAGGACACTTTCAATTTTGCAAAAATCCTGTAACACTGACAACCAATTTTTTTTTTTTTTTTTTTTTTTAGCAACTTTGGGTCTCCAATTTTTCTTTTCTGGGTAATGAATATCAAACTCCCAACAGAACTGACTGGGCTCAAGACTGCCAGTAAAATTTATCTCCCTTCCTCCATTCTCATGGAATTAGAACTAGAAATGACCATAATGATTCCTTGCTGTGGCTGGAGGCTGAGAGAAATGCCTCTCAAGCTTCTTTAATAAGGGAATCTATTGCAAAATGGCTCCTTGAACACCCAGAGAGCAGCCAAGAAAATACTGGGCGGTAGCTAGAAAATCTATCAAAACTTCCCTCAAGCACACTTAAATGCTTCTTTTATTTCATTACTTTTCTTAAAAGAGCAAGCTACAAGCTTGACGCAGCCCACTTATTGTCCTACAGTAAACACAAAAATAGCTGAGGCCAACCCCAAGGGGGCGTAATTGCCTATAAACCATAAAGGGAAACTAACTCAGGGGTCATAGAGTCCCCTCAACTTTGGCTTCTGAACTTCTTATTTCTTTCTTTCCTTTTTTTTTTTTAATTTTTTTAAGATTTTATTTATTTATTTGACAGAGAGAGGTCACAAGTAGGCAGAGAGAAAGAGATGGAAGCAGGCTCCCTGCTGAGCCTAGAGCCTGATGTGAGACTCCATCCCAGGACCCTGAGCCGAAGGCAGCAGCTTAACCCACTGAGCCACCCAGGCACCCTCTTATTTCTTTTTAAATAAAATTTTAATTATATTTTCTATTTCTGCTTTTAATATATATAATTTCTAATTATAATGTATATTAGTTATTGTTTAATGGCTCATAATAAAACTAATATTTAAGAAAACCCCCCTTTCATAAAAAAACTCTCATATATATATTTTCATGTGTAGTTTTTCACTACAGTTTTTTCTAGATCTGGAATTAATTTGGAGGCATCTCATGAGGGCAAGATTTTGTTTTATTTTTCTTGTATTTTCTTGTATTTTACTTTTTAAAAAAAAATTTTATATTTGAATTTTATTTTTACCTTTACTTGTATTCTACATAACTAAAAAAAAATTAAAGATTTTATTTATTCATTTGACAAAGAGCACAAGCAGTGTTGTGGCAGGGAGAGGGAGAGGCAGGCTCCTCACAGAGCTGGGGGGAGCCGGGTGTGGGACTCAATCCCAGGACCCTGGGACCTTGACCTGAGCTGAAGGCAGTTATTTAGCCGACTGAGCCACCCAGGTGTCCCTCAAGCAAAGTTTTTTTAAGAACTTTAGCTGGCTTATAACTATGTCTTGATTAAATGTTGGGTTTCCCTGTATCATGGTTATGTTTTTAAATTCTCTATTTGATCCTATTAACCTCTTTATTCCTATGCAGATAGCACAAACTTTAATTACTAGACTCTGATAACAATTTTTTTTTTTAAGATTTTATTTATTTATTTGACAGACAGAGATCACAAGCAGGAAGAGAGGCAGATGAAGAGGGGGAAGCAGGCTCCCTGCTGAGCAGAGAGCCCAATGCATGGCTTGATCCCAGGACCCTAGGATCATGACCTAAGCCAAAGGCAGAGGCTTTAACCCGCGGAGCCTGCTGATAACAATTCTTGATATAGAGTAAGGAAAACCTTTGGTTCTTTTCTCTTCCATATCCATTTTGAAAATGAGCATATAAATTTCTTCATCAGAGCTTGTTGTGATTCATATTTAAGTTTACATTTACCTCTAGACTGGCAGTGTGATTTACTTCAGGTATTTACTTTCAAAGCAGCACATGATGTTTTTGTTAACCTTAATGAAAATCTATCCTTAGTAGGTAAATATAATAGTTTTACATTTATTAAGATTATTGATATATTCTAACATTTCTACAATTAGCTTTTTTTATTCCATATATGTGTGTTGTTATTTTTTAACTGTTGTATATCTTTGATTACTTTGTTTCTTTTTATACTTTCTTTTAGACTGAATGTATTTTTAATACATTCCCTTCTTTCTCACTTTATTTAGAAGCTGAAGATGAATTTCTCCTGTCTAAAATATTCAATACGACTTTCCTCTGAACAAAAAAATCCTTAAGCTTTCAACAGGTTTCCAAAATATAAGACCTTATATAAAATTAGTGATAATAAAAGCCTCACCTTTAAAAGACAATAGGATATTAGATTACACTTAATGTCAATAGTTCATTTAACTTCTGTACTTGCCATTTTTTCCTTGCACACCATACATTTCTAATGGTTTACTTCTATGTTGAGTAATGCCTTTCTAAAATATTTCAGTGTGGGTCAATAAGAGGCAAATTGTCTTGCTCTTTGTGTCTTAAAATCTCATCTTGTTCTTAATATGAAATCATATTTTAGATAGGTAAGCAACTTTAAATTGGTAATACTTTATCTCCAACACTTTCAGATGTTCTGTGGCTTATATTAATTTAACGAAAACATTTCTGTTAATCTATTTGCCATTCCTTTGTAGGGAATGTGTTCTTTTTCCTTGGTAGCTTTTAACACCCTCCTTGTTAAATTTACTTATTTATTTTTAGCACTTTATTCTTGATAAATTCCTCAGTAGTATTCTACAATTCATCATATTTTGTTTTTCTGTATAACCTAGTGTATTAACTTCTCCATTTAACCTTTATTTAAATGCTTATAGGTATGTTTGCCAAGATTTCAAAGTATTTTGTCCTTTAAAAGTGTTCTTATTTTTATTTAGTTAACTCTGATTTCATTTTATAATCTATTATTTTTGGACATTATGACTTATCTACTTGATGTTCCTCAGTGTATTTATTTAAAAATTTGTCAATCCTTTTTCTTAAATAGCATTTCTTCTGGAACATAATCACCTTCAGTTATGTATTTATTTCTTTATTTGTCATGTTGTTGGATGTGCGTGCATGTAAGTGCCCAAGATGAAATGGATGTTTGGCTGTGTCTCATTCTACCTCCCCAGTCTAGCTCTGGCAGCTTTGGGCTTCTTCCATGTTACTATGCTGAGAGCAGCCCAGTAAGTCATCAAGCCTGTGATTAGCTTGCCTGATCATGAGGGTTTCTTTTTTTTTTAAGCAGTCCCCTCTCTCAATGCGAAACTTTATTTAATTTGCAGCACTGACCAATCTTTTTTCCTCCATCTCAAAACAATACTAACTCAAACCCTGAATTCAAACAGTTTGGTTCCAGCACCTTCCAAGAATTTGCCTGGAAGTTCTTTCCCATTAACCAAAAGAACTTACTCTCCTTGGAACTTTATCAGTTTCCCTATATAAACCTGGCTTTTGCCACCAACACCTTTTGCTTATCCTCAAAAGTATGCCTCTTTGATGTCCCCCTTTTTGTTTTTATTATATGTTTTATGCTGAGGAATACCCTCACGAGATAAATAAGGAAATGGGGTTTTGTTTGTTTTTGAGTGTGCCTAAGGCATGCTCACGATGTAATCTATCTGTGACTATTGGACTTGCAAGGATAGAACCAATATTAACTAATTATTCAGTAAATTAAAAAAAATTGAGTTGTCAAGAACTCAAAAAACAAATGAATCTCACAGAAATACCATTTGCAAGTCATTTAATGAGTACATATATCTTGAAACCATTTGGTTTTCTAATTTACTTAGATAAATTTAGTAGCATTTTCATTAACTTTTTCATGATAAAAGTTAAGTGGAATATCTTTGCACTATTAAGCTCTTAAAAATACAAATGTAAATACTGAAACACTAATGTATACATATTATAAGGCCATATAACCAGGAAATCTGAGAGGGAAAAGAAGTGTCAATCTCAGTGGAGTATTTTATAAATATTAGACAAGAATTGATATATTATTATTAAATTCTTACACTAACAAAAATTCTAGGGTGGTAAAAATTGATGAGAACTTTTGAAAATCATGACTTGATTTGATCTACAACCCTGAAAATAATTCAAATGATCCACTAAGGAGATTCTTACAAATTTCTTTTTTTGACCTATCCCTCTATTTGTATTAATTTTCAAAAACTACAGAGCAAGTAATTAACATGTTAAATTTAATCTAATGCCAACATAAATCCAGTCTCATGAAACCTGAAAAACTAGAATTTTATATTTGAAAGATATATTAGAATTATGTAGTCCAGGGCGCCTGGGTGGCTCAGTGGGTTAAGCCGCTGCCTTCGGCTCAGGTCATGATCTCAGGGTCCTGGGATCAAGTCCCGCATCGGACTCTCTGCTCAGCAGGGAACCTGCTTCCCTCTCTCTCTCTCTGCCTGCCTCTCCATCTACTTGTGATTTCTCTTTGTCAAATAAATAAATAAAATCTTTAAAAAAAAAAAAAAAAAAAAAGAATTATGTAGTCCAAAGTCATTTCTCACAGATGAGGGAAAAGAGTCAGTATCATGAGCTGAACTCTGATGGTACTTAGCTAATTACTTGGTAATAGCATCAGGCTCTCTGCTCAGCAGGGAGCCTGCTTCCTCCCCACCTCTCCTGACTCTCTGTGTACTTGTGATCTCTCTGTCAAATAAATACATAAAATCTTAAAAAAAAAAAAAAAAGAAAGAAAGAAAGAAAGAAAATTTCTCCCAGAGAATTGTTGGAATTTACGATTTCCAAGTAAATCTCTGCAAGTTTTCATATTCTTAGCAAAAGTAATAAAAAAAAACTTTTGATGATAACTTTGATGTTGCATAACAAATTCTTAATTAAAACATAGTCATCAACAGACACATAATAATAATTAAAAAAGGATATTATTTATAGTCTGTCACTGAGAATCTTAACCCAATGTTGTATGATTGTGAAATTTTTCAAAATTGGCATCAAACTATATCATGGTAGTATTAATAAGAAAAGGCATCTCTCAAAAAAGGGGGCGTCTCTCAGCTCCATGTAAAAAACAAAATAAAATGAATACAAAAAGGAAAAAAAAAGTTACTTTGAATTGAATAATTTAATGTAACTTAAAAAATACATTTTTGTATAAATATCTATGCAAGTGCTAAATTTAAAAAAATAATAATTTTCCAAATTTTATAGTCTCAGAAATAGTGCTCAATGTCACGTCTGTTATGAAGGGAGGAGAGGAAGAGCTTAATACAACAAAACCATCAATTCCTTTTGGATTTACTCTTCACAAGATTTAAAATGTGTTCTTTTTTTTTTAAGAGGCAACACGCTAGTGCTATAAATATATTTTATGAAGACAATACAGTGAGATTAAAAATATGAAGCAATAGAATTGTAAAAACCTAGCAGGATAAAGTCCATACAAGTATTGACCTTTTTTTTATTTTCTGAAATCATCCTGCCCTTTGAAGTAACAAACTGAAGGTCTAGTAAAATGATTGTATTCTGCTTTACCTAACCATCTGACAAAGAGTTTAGGAAAAAATCATCAGTGTCTGGTCTTTGAGAAACTTTAACTGTGTATTGGGGTTTCAGTGTCTATAAGAGTTCATTCTTCAGAAGGAAGAATATACCATATCTGTAAGTGTAGTTTTTACCTGTACAAAATGTTTCATCATAACTATAAATTCACCCTTCACCAAATGCATAATAAATAGGTTCGTGGGTTTGAAAATTACAGTCTTTTAAAACAAGCTCAATCAAGACAGAACATGGTAAGTAAGCCCTTCCTACGCAACTGATTAGGAAGGTGCATGAACTAAATTTCCGTGACCTATGTAAACAAAAGCTAATTATCTTTACAATCAGATTTTTTCAAATGACTGATAGTCGACATTAAATAAGGAAAAGCTCCAAGTGAATGTGTTTTTCTTTTTTTCCTAGTTTTGTGTTTAAATAAGCTGTGTCACCTCATAGAGAACTATAGAAAAAGCCCTTCCAAATATAAGGCCTACATAGTTAAAACAATAAAAATTAAATATTTTTTATTTTAAAAATATTTTTAAAATTAAAAATAAAGAATTAGTAACAATGACAAAGGTTTGTTGAATTATTACTTATTGTAGACTTTATGTTAAGCAGGTTATACGAACAATTCAAACAAAACAACTTAGACTGATGTGTAGTGATTTGTCCAAGATGTCTACACTGACGAAAGATCTGGTTTCTGGTTACTCATGATAACCAAAAATCAAGGATTCTAATTATCAATTCACTATGGAACAGGATTGGCTATATACTTTTAAATCTTCATCTTATCAGCATTTCCATAATATAAATATAGCATAAAGCACTAAATATGGTAAATAATCATGCATTGAAACTATTTCCCTGCTTATTTATATGACTTATTCCCTTAGACATACATATTACTCTGTTTTAATACATGTATGTCAATCCTACCATTGTGGTAACTTTAAGCCATGTTTCTTATTACATATATGAATCATATTAAGTGTAAAAGGAAAATACTTTTAAATATCATTATTGTATCAGAGAGCCACATTTTCTAGTGCAAAGACTTAAATACCCTATGTAAATATATCATTTGAATTAGAATACAATTTGGATTATGCTCACTGCAAATGTGGTGATCCAATGCGTTTATGTACTATTGTCTGCCATGGTAACCATAATATAATCCTACTAGAAGATTTAAGAACATACCTAAGCAAGCAGGGACACATTACTGCACTCACTTCTTATGTAGAATTAGAATCTCTGACATCATCTGGGTAATTTAAGTAAACATGGACCACGATTTCTTCTTGGAGAGAGAGAGTAGGGTGTTCCATTATTTGTGGGCTAATGGAGTTCCATGAATATGTTATAGTAAAAGAATTAATACACTACAGTACTCTTTTGCACTCACACAGTAAAAAAAAAAATTATGGATTGTGGTTATAACAAGGTCACATTGTTTAATATCAAAAGCAACTACATTTTAGAATTTGGGACTCTTTGGCCACTGAAGGACAGTTCATTTGATCTTCTTTAAAGCTGGCCATCTGGTGGCATCATTTCAAATTGAAGTCATGTTCTAAAAAATGTATTGTGATTCTCTGAGGATGTGGCTAAGCAATTCAACTCTATTTCCAGAAATTATAGTAATCAAATGTCACAATGATATAAAATTATCCCATGGAATTGGAGAGTAACTTCTACAGCAGGAGCTTCTCACTGAGAGAAGGTTCCCTGGGCTGGAAGGATGCAAGCAGCATGAGAATAAAAGTAAAAAATGGCAGGCATAATGAGAGGGCCCAGGGGTGTCCATACTAACGTTGTTCTGTGCCAGTTTCCAGCTCACTGACTTTCCTAGCCTTTGGCTACCCTTTCTCTGCATTCCTTAAACAGCAGACCTTACACTATGTCTACAGCTGTCAGATTTTGGTGGGGAAGAGAATTTTAGGCCCCACCAGAGAGGTTCTGATTCCAGAGGTCTTAGAGAAAACACATTTTATGGATTTTAGAGAAAATGCATTTTAAACAGGCATCACAGAGGAATCCCAACTCTGGGACTACAAACCTCACACCTGTGAAACACTGCTTTAGGAAACAGGTTAACCTCAAAGCACGTCAGTTGTATTTGCATTCCAAGGCTTAGTGGAGTATTTATTTATTTGTTTTTTTTGTGTTTGTTTCATTAATGAAAATGAGTGTGGTATTTCATTGCCTGAATACTGGTTTTGTTCTTAATCTTAGCAGGGGTAGGCATAATTGCATTTATTTCAATACTCTCATTTATAGGACTAGGGGACAGTGGGGGGAAAGATGTTGAAACTACAGAAGCAAAATACTGTGCACATTAAAATTTTTAAAATTTAATCTCTCATTTTGCCAGAGGGATGGAAGGTAGAGGGAAAGGCAAAAAGGGCTAATGGGGGTGAGAGGAACAGGCTTCCAGTTATGGAATGAAGAAATAAATGATGGGGCAAGTGGTATGACACAGGGAATATAGTCAATGGTACTAGGATAGTGTTGTATGATGAACAACAGTAACTATGCTTGTGGTAAACATAGTATGGACATATATACTTGTGGAATCACTATGTCACACATCTGGAACTAATGTAACATTGTATGTCAACTATACTTCAATAATAATTTTTAAAAATATAATCTTTCTAACCGGAGATGAAATCCTTAGTGGCATTAAAAACAACTGTTCCCGAGTTTAGAGATAGGGCATCTTTGTCGTAGGTGGCATAAGAAACCATCTTCAGAAGTATGAAAGAGAAGCCACAATCAAGACAATTGCAGATATTTATTTATATTTTTTTGTCGAGATTTTGCCATATGCTTTGCAGGAGGAACTAATTCCTTCTTATCTTCTAGAGGAGAAAGTTGTTTGGTCCCCAAAGATTGTCGACCTGTGATCTCTTAGATGCTGTTAAGAGAATGTAACTATTTTTTTTTAAATCTGATTTTTGTTTCATTATTAGAAATTGATCAAAATCATTTCAATATGTAGCAGAGAAGTAGTGGTAACATAATTCTAAGAGTTGTTCAAAAGCTTAGGGTTGAACTTAATATATTTTTACATGCATTTGAGCTTTTAACAGCATTTGTGATTCCAAAAACAGTGCAAGTAAGGGAGTATGGAACTCTGGTTTGCAGAGTGTACAACTGAGTTGTCTACTCACAACAAGTAGATGAGTACCACCTCAAGTTTATACACAGAGTATGTAAGGTCAATCTTGGCTCTATGGTTCCTTACTCATCTTTTCCACAGCATATGAAGAAGAGGTGGACATGTACTCTTGTTTATGGATGGCTTTTCCCCCCCAACTCCCTGTACTTCCTCCCCCCCCCTTCCTTTCTCTCACTCTTTTCTTTTTGAAGGCCTGTACCATCTTATTTTCATGTAAATACTGAAAACATTCACTTTAAAATGTAGCCCTTTCTCAGATTAGGTAAGTATTTCAGCTGATGGGAGATTCCCTGAATATTTGAAAAGTGAAAAAAACAAAACTGTCAAAGTAGTTCCCTTGGACCTATGAATCTTCCCATATTTGTGATATCTGGTGCCATAAAGTTCTTTTTAAGGAATTCACATAAGCAACTCTAAAATATAAAGGAGTGGAGATCACAACACACATTAAGCCCCTTTTTCTGTGGCATGACTGACTTTCACCAGGGGCCTGGGGCACTGGCCAGTCTCCCAGGCTCTCTGGCTTCTTTGTCTCTTTCTAAAGGAAACGGACTTACTGTGCTTACTTTGGAAGTGCAATGAATCCTGATGGCTAGAAGAACTTCTGGTGTTGCCCCAGCTTTGTGTCATGTTAGGGAGGTCATTGAAATTGTTTTGATGTGTTTTGATCAGTCATGGGATGTGGAATGGATGATCTTTGGGTCTCCTGGAGCTCAAAATTCTGATTTATAATCCATAGTTTCCACTCTCTTCCCTCTTCCCTATGTACAGTTGATTTTCTCACCAGTCTACCTCTGAGACACTGTACTGTAATATTGAGAAATAAGAATAATCCTGAAAATTTTAAACACAGTGGTATCTCAGGCCACGGAGGCCTTGTAGAAGTGTTTTGGGGGAGAATAAATTAAAGTCAGGGGACTTAGAGGTGTACTCAGTAATACTAAATAATCAATTTTAAAATATGTGATTATCCTGCCCCTGAAGTTTCCCATCTCACAAGATATATTTTAATCCGTAATTGGTTGATGAGCTTCAGGCTAGCAATTACACACTCTTTTCTATTAAATGACATGGAAAACCACCTGAGAATATTTCAAAAATGCTTTAATTTGTTTGTGAAAGGTATCTGAAAGAAAACAAAACAAATATAAAAGAACTTAGTAGTTCATTGATTTCCAAGGTGTATTTTTTCTAACAATACAAAAACATTGGAAGAAATTAACAATGTAGCCCCTTCTCATTTAGCTCCTGGAAATTTTAATTCCATAGCCCTTTCCCATGCTGAAAGGAAGGGAGAATAACAAAGGTATTATCCCACCCAGGCCTCAGAGGAGTTGTTTTAATAGAATGGAATCATGGCTTCTGATCTCATTTTCCCATAAATGTTCACAGCTCAATCTCAAGGAATGGCTGTGTTTACCACCACTGATGTTTATAATCAGTGTTAACACAGGAAACTTAGACAGTCAGCCAGGCAGTCCTTTTCTTCTCTTGTTAACGGGGCTTGTTATTACTGTTTCTTCAATTTCCTAGAGGATTCATGTACATAATCATGTCAGCTGCTAAACTGGTGGGAATTGAAGCTATTCTACATTTTGAAAGCATTAGCATGTGGCAACTTACTAGCTACATAAATTAATGCTTTGCTTTTCACTTTTTAAAAACTTCTAGCAGTTCAAGCATCTCTAGTTTTTTGGTAGATGTGTGTCGTCAGCATAGAACAACTTGAGTTTTGGCAATTATCGACTTAATTAGATCATTATGGAGCCAATCAGAATAATGAAGTCCTCAAAGTAAGTTTACCAAGATTTTGTTGTCAGTATTTGAATCATTTTATTTAATTTCTTCATATTTATTATATTATTATTCAGGTAAATGTTATACCTCCATTACATTTACATTTAAAATTTAATTAACAATAATCCTTAGAACACAGTTCATGTCTAAAATAATTTTTCTTATTATAAAACAGATGTGTCTTGATTGTAGGCATTTATAAAATGCATAGGAGAGAAAACAATAAAAATTACTTGTAATTCCATAGTCCAGAGTGAAGATGCTTAATATTTTGATGTATTTCAATCTTTTCATATGCATATAGTTTAAAATAAATGCCTTACAGTTCAACCCATTTCACTATGACTTCTTCCCCTTCTATTCCACAAAAACTTATCTCACTGAGTCTCTTACATACTCATTGTTGCTAATTTTAATGAAAACCTCTTTATACTTTCTTATCTGCCTTGGCTTTCCCTAAATAATTGGGTGCCATTATGTATTTCAAACTCTATGAGGTGAGGGATGGTCCCATCCTGTTTACCTTTGTGGTCTAGTGCTAGTAGAGTGCACGGCACATAAGTCCCTGGATAGTTTGTTTAAACAATCATATCGCTCATCTTCAAACAATACCTCCATTTCATTTTATGGCAATAACACTTGTGGACTTTCCATTACTTATCTAGAAAGGCGTTTAAAATCTCTTTCATTTTTCTCTTGTTCTTCTTTACTTTCAAAACCAGTGACTTTCTGTTCAACATCTTCATCTTTCCACTCTATCTGGCTCTCCATGTAATCTTATGATTTCTGTTATCTTTCCTAAATCAATATCCACCAGAGATATTCCCTTGTCAGATTCATAAATGTATCTGTTTATTGTAGTTTTAAACTTTGATACATATGCATCCCAGAAGCAACATGTTCTAAGCCAAAAAAATTACCCTCTCGCTTCCCTAAAAACAACTACATCTTTCTGTGAGGTCTTCAAGAAATAATCATAACTGAAGTGGGATTGGCTTTGAGAGATGTTAAGATCCTAGTTAGAGTGAAAAAAAAAAAAATAGGGATTGAAGACAGTCAAGAGACATGTCCTTGATAATTACTTTTGAGATAAATGTAGCAGCAAACCAAATTATTTGCTAAGAGTCTGTCAAGTTTAGGTTTTGAATCTCTTCAGTTGGGAAAGTTGTGGATATAAAAATTCCTTGAAACAGGGACTTGGTTAGAGTATTAACCCAAAAAACTAAACAGAACTCTACAGCAATATACTGGGTTAATAAGCCAAACAAGCTACAAAAAGCTTTAACACCAGAAAATCTCGCCTGTGGATATAGTCATTTATATACAAAAAGGAAGTAATCTAAATTAAAGTTTTAGTGAAAAATTGTATATTTCTTACCCCAAACTATGCTTTCCAAAATGCAGCCTGCAGAATACTAGGGATATATTATCTGGGTTTATATAAGAAGGAAACAGACTTAGATGGTCAAATAAAATTTAGGGAAGCTGATATAAAAACTAATTTTATAAAAGATTTCTCAGGGACTTCAAATGATAATGTGTATTGGAAACTCCAAGAGGAAGCTGTAGTATGCATGGTTTCTTAAATATTCTTAACAATTCTTACTTTAAAAAAAAAGAATATATTAAGGGATAAATCGACTTGTGATTAAACTTTGAAATAGACTGCTATAAATAAATGTATGAAACCCAGTTGCATATAGTGGGTACTAAGCAAAATAAGATCTTAAAAAATAGAGTATACCAAACAATGAAGAAACATGTTTAAAATATAATTTAACTTTTTCTTAGCTACTTTTCTATGCTGGCTATAAGTCAATAGCTATTATCATAATTCTCCCATCAAAAAAATAAATAAAAGCTGGTGGGCATTTTCTACATAGGGAATAATTATAAAATGTGCCCCCTAATTTTAACATGCATTACCAAAATATCCACATATGGGGTGCCTGGGTGGTTGGTAAAGTGACTAATTCTTGATTTCATCGCAGGTGATGACCTTTAGGTGATGAGATCAAGCCCCGTGTCCAGCTCTGTGCTCAGGGCAGAGTCTGCTTGAGATTGTCTCTCTCCCGCTCCTTCAGCCCCTCTCCCCACTAGTGTGCTCTCTCTCTAAATAAATAAAAATAATAATAATAAAATTAAAAAGTCCACATATAAGTGGATTCATTCAAATCAAACTCGCATTGTTAAGGGTCAGTTCTACACACATTCACATAGTAGATATGAATATAAATAAATATAACATAAGCCTTCTCTCTCTTAAATGTACTAAATAATATATGCACTTCAACAAATTAGCACTAACCTAAATATAAAGCAGTTTTTTTGATAAATCATGGTGTGATGTAAAGAACACTTCAGAGCTACAGAAACTTCAATTAAGTAGTTAATGAATTAATTAATTTGATTAGTATGTATTATAACAGCACATTTAAAGATTAAAGACCATTGATACTAATACTGGAGCTCATCTTAGTACCTGCAGATATAATTCTTTTGATTAAATCTAAGCTAATGCATGATAAAAACTCTTAGCAAACTGAGAATAGATGGAAACTACTTATCCTAAAAAAGGACATCCAAGGGGCACCTGGGTGGCTCAGTGGGTTAAGCCACTGCCTTCGGCTCAGGTCATGATCTCGGGGTCCCGGGATCGAGTCCCACATTGGGCTCTCTGCTCAGCAGGGAGCCTGCTTCCTCCTCTCTCTCTCTCTGCCTGCCTTTCTCTGCCTACTTGTGATCTCTGTCTGTCAAATAAATAAATAAAATCTTTAAAAAAAAAAAAGGACATCCAATTTTAAAAAAATATTAAGAATGTCATACTTACTGAAATAATCCTTAATAAGATCAGCAACAAAAAAATGCTGCTATTATCAATTATATTAAGGATTGTACTGGAGTCCTAGTCAATGCAATTAAAAAGTAAAAATAAGGGGCACCTGGGTGGCTCAGTGGGTTAAAGCCTCTGCCTTAGGCTCAGGTCATGATCCTGGGGTCCTGGGATCAAGTCCCACATCGGGCTCTCTGCTCAGCAGGGAGCCTGCTTCCTCCTCTCTCTCTGCCTGCCTCTCTGTCTACCTGTGATCTCTGTCAAATAAATGAATAAAAATCTTTAAAAAAAAAAAGTAAAAATAAAATAAAACCTATAGGGGCGCCTGTGTGGTCGATGGGTTAAAGCCTCTGCCTTCGGCTCAGGTCATGGTCCCAGGGTCCTGGGATCAAGCCCCGCATCAAGCTTTCTGCTCAGCAGGGAGCCTGCTTCCTCCTCTCTCCCTGCTTGCCTCTCTGCCTACTTGTGATCTTTGCCTGTCAAATAAATAAATAAAATCTTTTAAAAAATTAAAATAAAATAAAACTTATACTCGGAAAGTTAAGGCAAAAGTCTACTTTTAGTTATGTGACTATCCATATAGAAATTGCCAAATGCATTTTTATTCTTAGAATAAATAATTTGCTGAACCAAAAGAAAAAGTCCACATGCAACATAAAATTGTAACTTTTAGGCCATAACATTCAGTTAGAAAACGTATTTTTTAAGTTAAGATTTAGAGTATCAATAAAAATAAAATATAAAAAACTCCTTTATAGAAGAAACTTAAATATTTTACTGAAAACATCAAGCAAAGTAAATAGATGGCAACATTGACGATATTTTGGAAAGAAGAATTCTCCATCATTAATATACCACTATTCCTCAAACTGAGCTATAGAATCAGTGCAATTCCAATGAAAATCCAATTGAGGTTCTTCACAGAACTTGATAAGCTGATTTTACATTGCATATGGAAATAAAAAGTGGCAAGACATCTAAAAATCCCTGAAAGAGGACTAGGTGTGGATGTGATGAAAAAGTTTGAAGGGTAAAATGATAGACAATAACGGATCATGAAATAGTTCAAACATACTGAAGACTAAACCTAAGCCATGCATTTTGTAATATGCAGAATATTGCTCACTTCATGATAGATTTCAGAGAACAATAAAGTAGATTCAAGAGAGGACACATTTAAAGAGAGAAATTTGATAGAGTGGTAGAAATTTACAAAGAATTTTGCCACAAGACAAAGGAGAGAAATAGAATGAAAGATAATCATGGTCAAAGGTGTTTTTGCTTGTTTGTTGATTTTGAAGATGGGAAAAATTACATTGTTCTTGTATGCTGATAAAAATAATCCAGTAAAGCAGAACTTACTGATGAGGCTGAAAAGAGTGAGGAAGAATTCTTAGAGCAATGTCCTTGAGAACTAAGAAAAGATGTGATACAATAATTGATATATTCCAAAGTTTTTTTAAGTAGAAAATGAAAGAATAAGCATTATCATTCCTATGCATTCAGACATGCATGAACTTGATTTTGACTTTTGTCAATTATTAATAATAATTAGTCATATTATTTAAGCCTCGCTCTACTTTAGCTTTCACCTGTGCAATCATACCATCTTATGAGGCTGTTGTCAAATTAAATAAGATAATATATGCATAACACCTAAAAATTTGCACTGACACACATTGGGCTCTGAAATAATGACAACTATTAGTATTCTGATTTGTAATGAGAGAATCAACTACTTCACCCTTGAACTATTTCTCTGAATGTTACAATCAGTTAAAAGACTCAAATGCAATGTCTATAGCTGTTTAACAGTTTCTTAAAACAGGCTATGTTCTGCTAAAACAAAACAAAAGAAAACACACATACTGATATCCAGTGATAGATAACATTAGATATATTAACTCAAACAACACCTATACTTTTCATAATTAACCATCTGCAAATTATACTTAATTGGGTCATTTTGTTTCCACTATAAGATATTAAGTTGCAACGATCCAAAAAAATCCACTTTTAAAAGTTATTGACTATAGCTTGATTTGTAGCAAGGCATTTATATATGTTTTATACATCAAATTTAACTTGGTTTAATTTAATTATTTTATTTTAAAATTTTAAGTATAAGCTCACATTGTTACCTTCCAGTGCTCCTTATAGAATTAAATCTGGGAGCAGATAATTCTTTTTCAAGATCAGAATTTGTACCAAAGACAATCTTATATATGTTTAGTGGTCAAAAAACCAACCATAAATGCTCCATCTTAATTGCATATAATCGGCATTACCGATTTAAATGTCCAAAGCATATTATTTCCTTTCCATTTTTCTCTTCTTACTTCAACTGTTCCTTGACTTTCATGATGATTATAAGTTGCATATTTTTTAAGTACTTGAATCTTTAAATCATCATACACACTTTAAAAGACTAAGCCTTAGAATCTCAAATCCCAACAGCTAAGATGACATTTTATCTGACTTCTAAAAGACACACACACACACACACACACACACGGAAGTGCTTGTTTTTACAGTTTCTAAGAAGAATTTCTCTAAAGCTTTTTGTTTTCTCTCAAGATTACACAATTGGTGTGTAAACATTACTATTCTTACAATATCTGCCTATTTTGGAGTCAAAATTATACTGAGAAAATTCAAGACATTGAAACTACCAGGGTGATGACCCAGTTTTGGAAGGTCCATAATTATGTCTAAAACAGAACCTGCTGACAGAGTTCAAAGCTTAGGATTTCAAAGTTATTGGATTTTGAATGCAATGAAATGTAGCGAAGGGCCTTCACTGGCCTCAGTGGGGGAAAGGACTTGCCTAGTGACTGGTCTGAAGGAGATAAACAAAACGTATTCTAATGTGATCCAAAGTTAATGAACTTTCAAGCATGCACGAAAGGAACAAAATTCAAATGCACACATCAGTGATTTATATAGCTATAACTTAATTATTTGGGAGGAATTTCCATTTGTGTTATATGTTCTATTATCGATGTAACTCAATTGGATTGCCTTCTTATATTTGCATTTTAATGCACTAAGAGGATTTAATTTGAACTTTTCTCCCACAAGGCTATTCCAAATGGAAATTTATTTCTACGTTACTATTTGAGCTGTATTCCATTCATTACAATCAAAGATGTCAGAGTGTACTATGTTGCATACAATCACTCAGACTGTGTGATTAGTATGGAACCAAACTCAACTTAATTTTTTAAATAACTTTGTCAGCTCAGGAAAATGACACCAGTTCAAAGCTGTGCTTCATCATGATGAGGTTATAAACATCAAAAACATCATGATTATTTTGAAAATTTGATTAGACATATATAATGATCAATAGGAAGAAAAGTGAATTCATATTTCATCAAGGAACCAATGCAGAAAAGCAAAAAGAATTACATCAGATCTGATATATGGTACACATATTATTGTAATATTGTTTGTTAAACTTATTTTTATAAATCCATTTCTTTGTTTTGGAGTTTTCTTATAACAAAGCTTATAAAAGTATATGTTTTATTTTTTTATTTTTATTTTTTAAAGATTTTATTTATTTATTCAACAGACAAAGATCACAAGTGGGCAGAGAGGCAGGCTCCCTGCAGAGCAGAGGCACCCCAAAAGTATATGTTTTAGAATGCAAAGTTAATTCTAAAGAGGAGATATCCACACAGAATTATTGTTATAGTTTTTAAATTAAGAAGTGGGAGTCCTGAAAAATTCTTTTAAAAACTTAAATTTCTGTATAATACGATAGCATTTTGAATAAGCCCACATCTAGCACCTCTACACACATACTCACACACACAAACACACAAGTGTAAATCCATACAAACATATATATTTACATATATAGACATACACATAAAATTGGAATTTATTTTTTAACAAATAATGAAATGGAAGTATTATAATTATCTCAACTTTTTAATGGGTTTTAAGAAATGAAAATTAAAATGCCTATTTAGAAATATTTAGGGCAAAATGCTTATAGAAAAGTGTTGGTAAGTATGACAGAAATAAAACTTTATTTTCAAAATATCTTTAAAAAGGCAAGTTTATAGAGGTTTTTATATAGTATTTATAGTCTAGATTGCCTACATTATACCACAAAGAATTCTAAATCTCAGAAACCTATTTGTTTTTCAAAGTGAATATTTGCCTGTGCTATATATCCATTAATTTTTGGCAGGAAAAAAAGTCTTTTTGTGGAATTACTAAAATAAATAAATAAATAAAAATGACCTGACGAAGAGTTCCCCATCTTATGACACCGTCACTCAACATGAGCATCAGGATATACCATTCCAGGGGAAGAAAACATAGACAGTCGGGCACCAGCTAATAAACACTGACAGATAGGAGTTCTCCTATGAGGTCTATGCCCTTTTCACTGGCCAAACAAGTCACATGAACACACCTAACTTCAAGAGGATAAGACAGTGTAATCTCTGTGTATGCTCAAATAGTAAAGTGAATTTAAAAAATTTGGTGAGAAATAATCATTTCTATCATACTTCAAGATCTTTTTCTTTTTTAACAAAACTGAGCTCCCAACGTGGAACTTAAACTCATGACCCCAGGATCAAGAGTTGCATGTTCTACCCACTGAGCCAGCCAGTTGCCCCTCAGGCCCTTTTGCATTGTAAAGATTTTAATAAGCTAAAATGTATTATGATTCTTAAAGGCTGGTGGTGAGACTGTACTAAATTTCCTAAATTTTCTTAAAAAGTGATTTTCTTAAAACATTTATTTATTTATTTGAGAGAGACAGAGACAGAGAACAAGCATGGAGGGGAGGAGCAGAGGGAAAGGGAAACTCAAGCAGGGAGCTAGAAGTGGGGCCCGATCTCAGAATCCTGAGATCATGGCCTGATCCAAAACTGAGTCTGGCTTAACTAACTGTGGCTCCCTGGCACCCCCAAAATGATGACTTTTTATGTGGGATATTTTTGCATTAAATTTCTGCGAATATACATTGAAATAGTAGTTTATGCTGTATTTTAACATAGAGATAAATAAACTAAAAATATGTTACAATTGCACTATAGTAACTAAAATTTTTACTTTTTTGTTACTGAAATACATCAAATTATAATAATTCCTTATTCATATAGCATTATAGTGAAGGAAATTATAATGATTTTCTGGAATTCAGACCTTAACCCATTAAGTATGTAATGTTATTTTCTTTCTTATACTTGAATGGGGCTATCTATATATTTATATCATCTCCATCTTTCTCTGTGTGTCTCTGCATATCTATCTATCTATCTATCATCATCATCACTGAATGTATCTAAAGAATGGTTGCTCTTTAACTGAAGTAACTAAAATTTTGGGGTGAATCTATTTTTTTGGAAAAATCAAATACAGAGTTTCCTTTCTAAAATAAATTCCTTAATAATGACATTCTGTCATAATTCCCACGTTCCTTATAAAGAGGAGTAAAGACAAATATGTTCCGATCTGTGATTTTCTACCATAAAATTACTAACTGCCCATAAAATAAATCACTATGTTTATAGCTAAACATAGCTTTGTTTTATAGCTAAAAATAGCTTTGTTTTACATTATCTTAATGTCTAGCTCATTTTATAAGTTTTAGGTTCAGAAGGTTGCATAGATAGTACATATCCCATGCTAGATAGCCATGTAGCCAGCCAACACTCGATCCCCTATTGTAAACATCTTATATTAGTGTGACACATTTGTCACAATTAATAAATCAAAACAAATATATTACTATTAACTAAGGTTAATAAAATCCATGCTTTATTCTGACTTCTTTAGTTTCACCTAATGTCTTTTTCCTTTTCTAAGATCTCATTGAGGGCATCACATTACATTTAGTTATTATGTTTCTCTAGACTCTTCTTAACTGTGATTTCACTAATTTTCTAATTTTCACTTTTTCAAAATTTTGTAAATATTCTTATCTGGCAATTAGTTTCCAAACATCTTCTTAGGTCACTCTGACTCACTTAACATTGAAATGTTTCTTTTCAAATAATACCAATCAAGTCTAACATTAAGAAACATTTCACACAAAGCTGTTTTCACAACAACAAGCAAAAACTGGATTTTAAAACTATGGTGGTTCTTTGATGCTTGTTTTTTCTAAATGGTCATATAATAAAAGCTGTAAGATTGCTTTGTAGTACAGAATTATAAATTTACTCTATTGTCATGAGAAAATTTAAAAATAGAGTGAAAAGTACAAATTGATTCACATTTTTATGCATCATTTAAGTTAAAATTCTATTTGATATCAATCCACTATCCTTTCTCTGAAGAGGTTTTCTAGAAGAATTTTTTATTAATTGTACTGTTTCCTTAGTTTGTCTATTTCTTATTCATTTGTATTTACAAAATTAATGTTCTAACTATATAGACCACTTAGGTAAGTGACAGGCATTTGTACCTGTATGGCTGACCCACCCTCATTACCTAAATCACAATCTGATTACCTAGAATATGGCAGATTACTGGTCAACATTAAGCTAAATTTTATAACTAAAACTAATACATATATAGTTAAAAATTGAAACTATCAGAACTTTACCATTCTAGATGAGTTTATAAAAGATCATTCCATACTAGTTAACCAATTCTCCCCTCAGATAAACACAGCAAATGTATCATTAAAAAATTCTCAGACACAATTCAAAATAAAATGAGATAAGATGCACTATTAGTATTTTTTTAGTGTGATAATTATTGTATCATATTAACTCCTTTTATGTCTCCAGTTAGTTAGAACTCTATTGCATTTTCAACCATTATATTTAGTATGTGAATGACTCTAGTGGCTCATCAACTTTTTTTAAAAAATTTTTTTATTTCTTTTCAGCGTAACAGTATTCATTGTTTTTGCACCACACCCAGTGCTCCATGTAAGCCATGCCTTCTCTAATACCCACCACCTGGTTCCCCCAGCTCATCAACTTTTAATACATTCCATTGAAAATGTACTTATCGACATATTAGTAGGTATAAAAACTTCAGTGTACTTGGGGATTTTAGTGGATATATCACATATAAATATAAATAAATAGAATATAAAATAGAATAGTACTTATTTTAAGGTAAACATGATTAGAGTATTCACTATCTATAATAGTGAAGAGTATTCACTATCTATAATAAATCATCATGTATGTAGTTCACCCTCCAAACCCCCAAAGAAATAATCATTTTTATCTTAAGCATTTAAAAGTATTCCACAAGGTAGCCAAAAAAATGATCTGAAATTTCTTGAAATCCATGTGATTTAGTACCATACTTTGGATTTTTGAGTCAGGTATTATTTACTTATATTTCCAGAGGAATAACTACCAAGCCACTTTACAAGTGAATACAACTTATATAATTTGAAATTCTAAGTGCTGTAAGGATTACCAAGAGTAAATTTTGAAGAAATACCACATGTATTACCCAGCCTGAAAAGCATATATATTAAAATAAAGTTTTTGACATTACTCTACCAAAGTTTGTCAGGAAAAATACTGCAAATTAAAAATCAAAACCTTCTGTATGTACCTTCACCATATGATTACATGCATAAGGTTCACAAACAGACTTCTAGCATTCACAAGTACAACTCTACCCCAAAAATGAAATGTCTGAAAGTATCTTGTTCGGGATTATACACAAAAATCTGGAAGTGTGCAGTGACTGGAATGAACTCCATACACAGTTGAGTCTAACCTCAATTAAAATTAAATGGCTTAATCTCTGTTTTCTCATTATTAAATTAGACGATAATAAAGATTCCTTCTTCTGAAAAGTCAACGTAGATTCAGTTAATTTTTCTATATATTTATATACATTGGTATAGATACATACATATTTGATTTTTATTAGAAAAATAATAACTTTTTTAAGAATACTTTTGTTCCTATAAAAAAACACCTTATGATTTTACTTAATTTGTAAGTCAGTTTCAATATAATGTCTAGTCTGACATATTTCTAAGATAAAATATTTAAAATATATCAGAAATAGAAGTCCTGATACTCTCTCATTTAATGATAAGAATTGAATGAAAAACCCAGATAAGATTACATTAATAAATCTAGTTTTAGGGGTGCCTGGGTGGCTCAGTGGGTTAAAGCCTCTGCCTTCAGCTCAGGTCATGATTCCAGGGTGCTGGTATTGAGCGCCATATGGGGCTCTCTGCTAAGCGGGGAGCCTGCTTCCTCCTCTCTCTCTGCCTGCTTCTCTGTCTACTTGTGATCTCTGTCAGTCAAATAAATAAATAAAATCTTTAAAATAAATAAATAAATAAATAGATAAATAAATAAATAAATCTAGTTTTATTTTCCTTTAAATTAGGAAAAGTTTTAATGCATGGTGATTTGCTTTTGCAAAACTGTAGAATGTCTTTATTAAAAAATAATGAATAATCAAGATTGCACTGGTATACTATCTTTGTTTAGCATCTTAGATATTCAAGACATGAGTCACTTTGAAGAAATCTTACCTACTTGAGAAACCCAAGTGCTTTCTAGAAAAATGTGGTGGGCCTAAAAACCTTAAACACTGAAAAAAATCAGCTTGCATGGAAAATATGACTAAAATTATAGAATTCTTAATATATAGTCCTAGAGCACACACCTTTTTTGCTGTCAAATTATCAAAATCATAAGACGTAACACTATGATCAAATATCTCAAGCATTACTAGCTTCAATCTATTGTAATCATTATAGAAAATAATACAGCAGTAGCCATTTCTAAACTTAAGTATAATCAGTTGATTTTACCAAGTAATTCAAATTCTGGGGAAATTTTAAAATAACAATAAAAGCTTTGAATGGATTTCAAATATACCTTTTCAAAGTTTATATATCACTCAATATTCATGTAAAAACTGCATGCTAACAATTAATAATATGTAAATTTTACTAAAATGCATATTTAGTATGATCTCAATAAATCATATATATAACTATTAAATTTTAACTGTCCTATGGAAAATGACAATTAATTCCAAAAAATGTCATTATGAAAGAAAAGAATCTATTAATTTATCATTAGTCAGGACAGAATAATACTATCACACTGAAACCATGTTAAGAAGTTATTATTACAGGTTGGCTGGGTGTCTCAGTTGGTTAAGCAACTGCCTTTGACTCAGGTCATGATCCTGGAGTTCTACATCGGGCTCCCTGCTCGGCAAGGAGTCTGCGTCTCCCTCTTATCTTTCTCCTCTCATACTCTCTTTTTCATCCTCTCTCTCTCTCAAATAAATAAATAAAATCTTAGAAAAAAAAAAAGAAGTTACTAGTAATAAAATTTGCCTTCCTTTTCAAGAATGCCGCTATATAATAACTCATTCTTAAAAATCCATGCTAAGTTTTCAGTTGAACCTTTGGGATATATTTAATACTTTCTGATGCAGAGAAAAAAAAATTAAAATTTTAATTTGAAAAAATGTTTTAAATTACCAAGTTTTATATTTTCAGAAAAACTCTGGAAAATTGTGGAGCAAGTCCCAATCAAAAACAACCTGAGAGTTCCTAATTTCAAATTTATGAAATATATAAAAATGGGACTTGACTCTCAGTATGGAATTGCTAATTGAAAACATCAGGACTGCTTAGGAATTGCTAAGGATGGATGTCCTCTACCTTTGTGCTTTTTGGTTTTTGGAAGTTTAGAAGGATGCTGCCACAGGTCCTGGCTAGAACACAAACCCATGTTTAAGTTCAGTGTATCTAAGCTAACCAGTAACATTTTCGGATAGGACCCAACTTATTCTTAAGGCTATCACAGATTTGGGCCACCTGGGTGGCTCATTCAGTTAAGCATCTGCCTTCAACTCAGGTCACGATCCCAGGGTCCTGGGATTGAGTCCTGCATCAGGCTCCTTGCTCAGTGGGAAGCCTGCTTCTCCCTCTCCCTGACTCTCTCCCTGCTTGTGCTCTCTCTGTCAAATAAATAAATATAATCTTTAAAAGACTATCACAGATTTAATTTAAGCCAACTAATGCTTTATAGTATTGAAGCATTAAAGCATACTAGGTGTCTATTTCTGATGTTCTTTTTTCTGGACCAAGGACACTGTGCTAAGATCTAAAAAGTGGGGCAGGAAAGATCTGCTATCACAGAGTGGGGTCTTTATCGTGTTCCAACAATTTATAAATCAAACCTGTTTACCTTCTATTACAAATAGGACCCCCCAAAATTGGGAGAAATGGTGAAGCTTCTTTAAGTGTTTAAATAACCATGAACTCACAATTTCAAAAAGGTTATGTTGCACTTAAAGATATATCCATTCCCTACATATGAAAAAGACAATTTTTGAGGGAAAGCATAGTGACAAAGAAAGGTAATATCAAAATATCCTTAATGCCTTCTTGAGCTCCCTCTACTGATTTTTAGACAGTCGTTAAACTGACAGAGATTTTTTAACAAAACATATATAATTATCAAGATGTCCAATCGAGTGCCAGGATCAAGGGTTGTTTTCAGAGCTGGGCACAGAATTCTACTCCAGACATTATCAATTAAATTGTACTATTTGTGCACAGACAGGAAAACAAACTCAATGGAAGATTTTCCCTATCCTCAGGCTTCAGTAAATAAAAAATGGGACACTTGTCCAAAGAAAATAAACATAGAGGGTATTTATTTTAAATCTTTGTTGTCATTAATTGTAAATATATAGACTTAAAATGCAAAGCATTTCTAGAATTTTTTCTCTTCATTTTTAAAAATTTTTACCTCAGTTAATTATAACTTTATGAGAAATCTCACCAAAAGAAGTAATTTAGGGAAAGCATTGCCACAATTTGTGCAAGTTCTTTCAAGTCATACTTTTTGGTTTTTTGTAAATGCACTAACTTTTGAGATTCTGCCAAAGGACTGAGATGTTGTGCATCTAATTGCTGTATTTATTTCATAAAGTTGTGGATGTATCTAGATCACATTTCTTTTGCATTTTCCTTACATGGTCCCATGATGTCATACTTTTTAATAAGCACTGTGGTTTCTCAAGCATGTGCACAAACGCAAAAGGCATGCTAAGCATTTCTCTTCCCCTAATAATGCCATAGTGTCTAGGATAATGAATCACTTGACATAAATACCAGCTCACTGGATCATTGCCTCAGAGGATCATAGATTTTAAAGCCCTTAAGTTTTCTATGAAAGAATGTGAAGTTCTGAACAAATAAGCTATACAATGCAGAGTACAAACTAGTTTTCAGAAATTAGTTTCAAGTCCCAGAATTTGGTTGCAATATCTGCTCTGTATCGTGTATTTAAAAGTGGAAGGAAAAATTGATCTAAATAACACATCTCAAACATATTGTAGTGCCAAGCAAAGAAGGATGCTAATTTTCACTAATAAAAAAAAATCAAAAATTAAAAAAAATAATAATTTTCATCATGATGGGAGCCTTTGGATTTTGACAATAATTTGACATTCATAAATGGAAAAGATACACTAAAGAATACATATAAATGGGTTGAGCCGCTGTCTTTGGCTCGGGTCATGATCTCAGGGTCCTGGGATCAAGTCCTGCGTTGGGCTCTCTGCTCAGCGGGGAGCCTGCTTCCTCCTCTCTCTCTCTGCCTGCCTCTCTGCCTACTTGTGATCTCTGTCAAATAAATAAATAAAATCTTTAAAAAAAAAAAGAATACATATAAATGGCCAACAGTACATGAAAAGTTGTTCAACATCACTAATCATCAGGGAAATGCAGACTGAAACCACTATGAGCTATCACCTCACACCTGTTAGGAGGTCTATTATCAAACAAGAAAAAAAAAAAAAAGCAAAAACCAATAACCCTGTGCATTGTTGGCAGGAATGTAAAATGATACAGGCGCTATGGAAAACAGTATAGACGTTCCTTAAAAGTTTAGAATATAAATATCATATGATCCACTGATCCAACTCTTTCTGGCTATTTATCCAAAAAATTAAAAGCAGCATCTCAAAGAGATATCTTCATCCTCACATTCATTGCAACATTATTCACAATATCCATAAGGAATGTCAGTTTATCAGAAACTACTTAATGGGTACCACAGAATGCCAGAGTTGGCACCCAAGATAACCCCTACCTTAGATACCACTTTTATTCCTTAGTAATCCTTTACCTGTTTAGCTTTTGATGGTGACATTTATCACTAACAGACATGAACTTCTGTCTGTATTAGTTTGCTTATTGTCTGTCTTTCCTCAGAAGGAATAGGGTGGGAACTTTCTATCATTCTCACTCAATTCCCAGCACCCCAAAGGGCACCTGAAACACAGTAAGCACTTAATTATATTTATTGAAATGATTATTTTATATTAAATATGTTTAAATGTTTTTTAAGAAAATTACTGTTTATTAAATTTAAAATTGAATTGATATACTAGTTAATTTTCTTTAGCTTTTGTCAAGATAAAATTACCATAATTGTATGAAAACTATAAAAGATGTAAGTGCAATAAAATTTTTTGTATAATAAATGTAAATAAAAATAATTACCTAAATGTTTATCAATTTTTAGACCAAATAAATAAGAACAAAATTATTAGTATCATAAATGTGATATTCTTTTGAAGATGACATTCTTTTAAAATGTAAAGTTTTTCTTTCAAAATAAATATAATTTATTGTACCATTTTCACTTTCTATATAATATATAAAGCATAATATTAAATATAAATCCCTGATTTGCATGGAAAGATTCTATGTTGCATAAATAAGATAATAATAATAAACCCTTTGTGTGATTTTCAATTTGTCAGAGACCAAAGGCAAAAAAATAAATAAATAAAAACGGAATAGATTAACAAAACCTAGAATCTAAAAACATTAACCAATCCATGAGCACAAATTACATGTACAAACATAATAGAGGCAGACATAAAGGATAAACTTCAATGAGGACTGTATAATATGTAAATGAAGTAATTTTAAACCACAGAGTTTTGCACACATGGAAGGAATTCCTAGGGTTCTTCCTTTAAAAAGACCTTAAGATTAATTAGGAAGAACAACCTAAGTCACATAAAAAATCCAAAAGCCACACCAGACTGTTCATTGCATAGTTCAGGTCATAAATGCTGGAGATTAGGGGACAACAGCAATAGAGAAAAGGTTCTAAGGTTCAAGCAGAACTTGGGTCAGGTATAGTAGGCAGAATTCTTACATGCGTCCCAATGACCCACAGTCTTGTATAATCCCCTCATCTTGTGTGTAGGTAGAACTTTTAACTTGCTTTTGACCAATGGAAGATGACAAAATGATACAGTGTTCTTGTGGTTATTACATTATATGGAAAGGAGGAGAGATTTAAGACATAATTAGGGTTCCAAGTCAGCTAACCTTATGTTATCAAAAAAGGGGGTTATTGTAGTTGGATTTGACCTAATGAGATGGGCCCTTTAAAAGCAGATTTATAGATCAGAAACTGAAGGAATCAGTGAAATTTTTACCTGGCCTTGACAAAATAAACTTTCATGGATTCTGAGCTGAAAAGAAAGAAAAGAAAAAAGAAAGAAAGAAAGAGAAAGAAAGAGAGAGGGAGGAAAAAGAAAATATATATTTTTTTAATTTATTTGACAGAGAGAGACCACAGGTAGGTAGAGAGGCTGGCAGAGAGAGAGAGAGAGAGAGAAGCAGGCTCACTGCCGAGCAGAGAGCCCGATGTGGGACTCGATCCCAGGACCCTGAGATCATGACCTGAGCCGAAGGCAGCGGCCTAACCCACTGAGCCACCCAGGCGCCCCAGAAAAAGAAAATCTTACCTATGACCAGTGATCTTAGAGGAGGAACCTGGGTCTCGAATAAGATCCCACTCCTGGCTGAAAACTTGATGTGAGATTCTAAGCAGAGGACCCAGCTAGTCTGAACCCAGACTTGTGACTCATGGAAACTGAGATAATAAATGCTTAAACCACTGAGGTTATGACAATTTTTATACAGCAATAGAAAAAAAATATGTACATGTGAAAAAAATACGGATCTTGGTGATATCCAAGGTGATGCTGACTTGACATTAATTGCAACAAAAACTGGAGCCTCTGGAAAGCACATATGAGCACAATGTGCTCTTATATTATTAAAAAACTTGGCTGGAAATAAAGAAGTGAGATGTAGGTGGAGATTCTTGAACACACAACAGTGCAGACAGGACATTCATTTTGTACAGAGGAAAGGAATCATACTTTATATTTTGACCCATCTCTGTTTTACATACGTGCTTTGCACACATGAGAAAATTGAAAATCAAATTGATTATTCGCAGGCTATAGAACCAATAACAACAACAAATAGAGAATTTCAACTTAATAGAGTAAAAAGTAGCGATCCACTGATGATTTCTGAAGAACACAGTGATAGTTAAAAGCTTACTTTACAAGACCAGTGCTCTAAACCCTGAGCTATGGAGCCTAAAAGCTTACTTTAACTGAGAGGAATCTAGAAGAGGTATGAAGTCTGTATCCGTGAAAATAGTGATATTAATCAGGCAGCTGGTTTCAGACAGAGCTTGGTCTAGGTCCCAACTCTGTAGGCAATGTCACTCTTTAAGCTTTGGTCTTTCACTATCTACCTTATACGGTGTTGTGCATATAGAATGTAATGATGTTTATGAATACTTAGCATATTGTATGATACACTATGAATTGCTAAAAAAATTACTTTCTATTTTTGTCATCTGTTATTATCACTGCAGGAAGAAATAAGAATCAGGGAGATCAATGTAGGGAGTGTCAAAATAATTTCTATTGAGATGGGATAGTGTGGGTCAAGGTAAAAGTGATAAGATGAAGGAATAGCAAATAGGAATTAGGTAAAGTTATATAACAAAGGGAAGAATGTCAAAACTTGGGGAGTCCCTGCATATAGTATAGTAATAATGATGTATGTTTAAAACACCTGTGAGTTTTTCAGACCTAGGTGAATAGGAAAGTGTGTCATTAACTGACAGGCAACAAAATTAGGATGGGAGACCACATTAAGGATGAGATGATAAGTTCATGGAGTTTGTGCTGTCACCATGAAATCAGAGTTAAAATGTCCAGCAGACCTTTGTAAATACATTAATGGAGTTCAGATCTGGGCCAGAGCTATATATTTGGAAGATATCTGTGAAGAGAGAATAAATGTAACTGTTGGAGTGAACAGACTTCCTGCAGTGCTCCACAGAGAATGAGGAACAGCGAGTCAAATGAATAGTGTACAAAATGGTTCAGAAATGTCAAGATTAAAAACTTTTATACCAGGCTTCATTTCAAAAGTAAAGCACCAATATTGCTAACTGATATGTAAAATATTTAATAAAAGCTGTATTGTCTTTCACATTTAAGTTAATTTCCTCTATAAATCAAACTTTTCTATCTCCTTTGGGATCCATTTAATAAGGATAACCCAAAACTTGTGTAATGAGGATTCACTAGGGAATCTGATGCAACTCTGTGGCTCACCTGAGAAGTGTGTTATAATTATGGCCAGCAGTATTCACCTCTTATCCTACTCAGTGAGCTTAATCCTCTATGAAAACAAAGAGCATCAGCTAGTGGTCAATGTTTCCCTTCATACCTCAAATAGAGTTAAAAAACAATAAATGCAGTATTTAGTGGTTTCTAAGTGTTCAAGAACCACTTTAGACTACCTCTTTTTATTTTGATTGCTTTATTTCATCTCACAGTCTATTTAAAATATTAGTAGCTAACTAGTCTGAAGGTTTGAATAGGACACAAGTGATAATTGCTTGAAGTGGGCTGAAGTTCAAGATGCCTTTATATTTGATATTCAGTAGGACTCTTTGGGGGGGAACCTAGAACTCTTTGGACATATTAAAGTGTATTCTACTGTTCTTATTCTATTTAACTTGGAAAGGGAAATATTGTCTGTCCCTACTGCTATTAATGGTCAATGAGATCAGGCAATGTAGCATCTTTCTAATATTAAATTCAAAGGAAAAACTTCTTAAAACCTTTGTGCAGTCTAAAGTGTGTATACTTAAAAAAATGCTATAAAATCATTTCTATATAACTTAATAATTAAGTGAAAGACTTGGAGAAAGAGTAAAGGTGGATTCACGTTTAGTGAAGAAAGTCTCACAGAAAATGCATAGTTTTAAGTAAGACACACCCAGTTGAATATTTGACCTAAACAGAGGTGCTGGAGTGCACAGTATAGCTGCACAAGGGATGAGTTAGGTATGATTGTCTAATCCACCTGTGCCTAGTTGTGTGATCAGAGCCTGGAGAGGTATACAATTTTGATCTGAGTGTCTACTTTCTCATATCTCAAATGAGGACAATATGAATTTTTCAGTCATACAAATGTTAGACTTAATGTAAATAAAATAGCCTAATATGAATAAAATATATACGTACATATATGTGAATAAAATATATGTTTATGTATTAATACTTTGAATGGTATCTCTGTCTTCTTCTTGTCATAAGCAAGGCTCCAGGCTCAAAAACTTTATGCTCAAGTATCAATACACAATTTACTGTGAGACAGCAAATGTATTTATCAGTGGCAAATCACTCTCTTTCTTTGGAAAGATGAATGGAACCCTCCTCCTTAATCCTAAACGAGTCAGTTCAGAGTCTGGTTGATGTCAGGATCACAGCAATTACTATAGTCTGAGAAAAGGGGGCACATATCTACAGAGTACATGGGGGCATTTGCCTCTTCATGTTAGTAAAACATCTTTACTTTGAGGGTTTTAGAAATTATAAAAGATAAAGCCTTGATGGTCACTAGAGCACTACCTAATGTGTTTCGTGGAAGTGGTCCAATCATGAAAGGCAAATTATTTCCATTTCATCATCATCTTTGGGGAACGTAGTTCAGACCTGTAGTTTTAATTGCTACTGTATGTATGTTTTAATTGCTACCTTAGTGCTACTAACATAGAAAAAATACATCACTAAAGTAAGTTTCTCTTAACTGTCAATTACAATAGATATATTTAAATAAAACTGAACGAGAAAAGTGTTTTCAAATCTTTTGCCTTGTGTTTTAGAATTGCTAGCAGTGCTATGAACCAGTTATGAGTTGGAATAATATTCTCTGTATTGACATGCAAATGAACTCACTAAGCAACTACTTTGCTTTAGAGATTTACATAATTTGATACCAAAAGCTACATTAAATTAATATTAATTACTTGGTTTTAAAGCAAGAAAGTTGAGAGTGAAGCTGCTCTTCTTCCCACATTTTATGACATCTATGCATGAAAACACTGATATACAAGGAATGAAAATATCTTAGGTATAGGGATATTCCAGCTGTATCCCATAGAAGTGCATGGCTTATTACCCCAAAATGTATATGAAGTAAACCCGATGTATCTCTTTTAGAGATAGAAACTTTCAAATCCTTTATCAGCACTCATTTTTTTTTTTTCAGAATCGATGTGGTACTATAAACTCTTCATTACATACACATCAATTCTGCTGCTTATTTCTGGCAAATTTTCATTTCCAGTTGTCCCTTCCCTTGCCAATCACACCATGAGAGCTTATGAATGACATTTTCGTGGCAAAAAATTGGTATGTACTAAAGCGTAACAGCCTAAATAAAAATAACAACAAAAAGACACATTTTCTACTAAAAATCTATATTGCATTATAGCTTGTCAAGTGAATTTTTTTTTGTATTAAGTAGCATTTCTTGAACTTGCTTAAGATCATTCCCACTGCAAAAAAAAAAAAAAATCATTCCCACTGCAGGTTTGTGGTAGAGTACACCAAGAAATATATATGTATACACACACACACATACACACACACACACTGTACACACAATGTACACACATACATACTCATTATATCACACACTCATACTATTATTTAATATTGTCTCAAAAAAACATATTAAAACTCCTTGGAATTCTGAATTTATCAAAAATACTCTCTCATCTGCTATACTAATATTAACTTCCTCAGTACTAAGGTGATTAAAGCACAAAGGGACCAATTGTTTTGTTGTGAATGTTGTGGTGACCAATTTAATGGGAAAATTAGGAATTTCCACAAGGGACCCCACAGTTCACCTTAACTAGTCTAGGCCCAAAGGACAATGGAGGTGTTGAAGCAGAAGGTGATTAAGTCTGTTTGGTAAGATAATTGGTCACATGACTGTTACAATAATGTTAACAACAGGAAGCATTTTTTCTGGCCTATTAGTTCACATGAGGGTTTAAAACTTTATAATACATTAAGTAATAAAAATACTAGAGTTATTAGGGGGATTGGGTTTGGGGCAGAATTGATAGAAATATATTATTGAAGGTGTTTTGGAATCATTTCTAAATGATAATTAAACATGAAAAATTGCTATTATTCAAAGAAAATTCTCAGTAAACTATAATTTGCATAATCTCTTAAGTATAATTTAAAAATTACTTTAAAAAAGTCAATCCCCTAAAACTTTTTAACACATTTCTGGTTTATTATCATTTTCTTTAATTCTCTACTGTACATGTTAGTTAATAGATTTTTTAAAAAAACAACGGTTTCATTTTTGTCTTAAATTATCAAACAGCATAGTTATTCATCTTATCTACAAGAAAAAAAAGACATCTACCCAGTATTATCATTTTTAAAGTTTCGACAAGCTCACTGTGTTTTAAGAAACCAAGATGCAATTAAGAAAGATAACTTGAGCTTGTCATGTGACATAAAATTATATTAGTTCAGTAATTTTTCTATATATTTGGTAAAACTTCATCATCTTGGAGTAGAAACTGTTGCATGTACTTATAGAACCTATGCAATGAAATGAATTCATGCTTTAGCAGGCTATCTATAGTGCTATTGAATATTCCTTTGAATTTCACATGGACAAGTTGTAACTCCAAAATATGGTCATTTTTTGGTGTAGCAAAAAATTTGTGAAGAGTCACCACATTTGAATATCTTTAATAGGTGTCCTCAAAGTTGGCAATTTTATTTGTTTACAGTAAGAGTTGTATTCTGTATCCAAACAGCATCCCCTATGTGCTAAGTTTGGGCTTATCATGGTCATCTAATTATCTAATTTTACCTTACCTCAGAACTAAGATATAAAAGCTAATAATGTAAAAAAAATCATGAAAAATGTTTCTAATATTTTAAATTTTAAATCTCATAGAAACTACTTTACTAGTTTCATGATTGACAATAGCATGCTTTGATTTTAGTGCTTAACCATCTCCCTGTGACAACACTAAACTTCATCTGAAAGAATTCCTGATACTGGTAGTTCAGGGGAACTGTTTATACTCAAACAAAGATACACATCTTAAAAAACTTTATGCAAAAAGAAATCAATGAGATACTGAAATATATTTAGGTGAGCATAGTGTTTATTTCTGTTCTTGCCTTTCCAGTAAGTTATAAAATTAAAAATAAATTGATATTTCAGTAAAGAAAAGAAAACTGAAATTAAAAGAAGCCGTTTGAAATTCCATAGTCAGAGTGCTTATACTCACATAGTTTTAAAAAGAAAATTTCAAAATGTATTGAAGAAAATAATTATTCTAAATTAATTTAAAGGAGGATGTTTGGTAGGAGTTTCAGGGCCTAGTGCTTCATATATCTTCCTTTGCCTCTCTACCTGTTCAGTGTTTAAAAAATTTGTATCAATATTTAATGTATGATCACATGACTGACAGGAATCCTACAAAGAACAATCTGCTCAGGGTAAAACATGAGAACAACTTAAGGGCATTTACATTTAGCCTGTAGTGTTTGCAATAATATCCATTTCGTGTAACAATCACTCTCATGTAAGACTGTGCTGTAAATGAAATGAAAAATCTCTATGCAGAGGAACTATTTTAAGTCATAAACTTTAAAGCTGAAGTTCATACTTGGTAAGTGTAATGCAACTAGAGCAGAAATTTTTATGATAATTTTAAATAGCCAAATATATAAACTTAAATTAACATACTCTTGAGTATGCTGAAAAACATAGCCCTAGTCAGTTGAATGATACTTATTAAGTCTGAAACAGCTTATATTTTACAAGCTCCTATTAAGATAGGATGTCTAGTTGCAACCTGAACTCTCTCCCTGGAAGGTAAACCTCTCCTCTATATTTTTCCAGCCATCATTTATTCTTATTCTAATGTCACTAAATGACATAAATGAAAATTAATAATCTATTTTTCAGACAATCATCATGCCTGTCAAATAAAGTCATGAATAGTAATAAGAAATACACAGAGCACAGTTAACTTCCATCATTTAATAATTGTTCACTATGAGAAGTACTGTTCAGTGGTTTTCTGTACTGAATTCTTTCTTCATACACACTCAAACCACATTGCCAATTGACAAAAGGAACATAGCTTCAAAAGAAAATCTCCTAAGTAGAGAAAAGCTCTCTGTTAAACATGCAAGAGGTTAAACATTGCTGAAATAGCGAGACATTTTCTCAGCCCACGCTTCCCAGTTCCATTCAATTACCAACAGCAGTAGCGGCTATAATACAAGCTAATACTGTATTATTAAATCAGAGCTTCCCATTTACATCCACCTCTAACCTGAGGGGGTGGGGAGGGGAAGACATTTACTAGTCAATAGCAGAATAAACAGCCCCCAACTTGGAAATACACATGACCTTGGGGTGTAGAATTCTCAGAGACTGAGTTTCACAAGTTTTATTTGGATCTACTGCATAATAACACATCTAATGCACCCAACATGGTAAAAATGCTCTTATCCCTCCCACCTCCCCTCCAAAAATGCTAAGAGAACTCTGTACTTTGTAGTTTATGCCATAGATCTCAGAAGTAATCTTGATTAATCAGAGATTAATCCACTCAAATATTTTTTTAAGATTACATTTGTTTTAAACAACTTGTTGGTTGATTTATTTAATGTCATTTACTAATATATATGGGGCTTGCATTGAATGTTTCTTGTTTCTCAAGCCATGCTGGAAGTGTTGCTCTACAAATATTTATATTTATAAACCAGATGTAACCTGATGACATTAACTTCACACACATACACAACCTCAACTTCCCCTCTAGGATTCAGTGCTTAATCACCAACTGATGTTCTTGTAATAAAAATAGTAGTAGTAATTATTAAAATAATTATTGCAATCATTGCCAAAAGTCCCGTTTCAAATTATAAAAATCACAACTTGCTTTTTAAATTTTTGTATAGTACTCTGCATTCCCCCCCATTTGTAATAATTTATAATATTCTTTTTCTTACCTTATTTTAAGAGTCAAAAAAGTCTCCCAGAAAGATTCCTAAATGGTGTGGATATATAAATCACAATAATAACAATAGTTAAAAAAAAAAACCTAAAAGATCGTTTCAGCTAGGAAAAGAGGAAAATAGTTTGGTCTAAAACTATAGAAATCTCCAAAGTCACGCTTGAACGGGAGCCTAGGTGGCAAACAGAGGACTCTCTCCCACGTCGGATACCACACTCCTTTGTCAAGTTGATATGGTCCTGCTGGTGAAGCGGGTCCCGCAGGGCATAGAGAGTGCAAGAGGGCGTTGCCTCCAGGTGCTAGAGCAACCCGTCCGCTCGCGTCCCAGGTTCAGCACCGACAGCGCAGTGGACAGCACCAGCTCCTCTCACCTCCAGTTTGTCTCAGTCACTGAACCAGGCTGATTCTCGCGCCTCCTCCCACAGCAAAAGCGGCTGCCACTCAACCCGGGCGTGCCCCGCCCCCATCATCTGACGTAACTATTTTGCATACCAACTCCCTGAGAGGTGCGGGGCCGCCCCTTTGACTGGGCTTACTGCTAGGGTCAGCTGAGGCAATCGAGACGACAAAATCCAGGTTATTGAGCAACGTTGGTTTCATTGGACTTCATGATCGGTCCAGAATAAACTAAATGCTTTTGGCGTGGCCTGAGCTTTTCCCTTCGCTGGGACTGCCGTTTCTGTGCGCTCTAAAGATCGCTGCTGGCACAGCTCTGGCAGAAAGCAGGGGCGGAGGGTGGGGGCAAAGGAGCATTGAGAGGAGAGGCTGGGGAGGCGGGAGGAGAAGGGACTTGAGATTGGAATGACTCTATCCAACCACTCCAAAAAAACATCCCCGCTCCTTTTGATCTCCCTGGCCAAACTTTCCTCCTGCTCCCTACCATTTGTTTACTGGAAAGGATGGTTTTGGTGTTCCGTTCCCTTTCCTCGGCTCACGGAGCTGCTAGAGGGAGTCGCTGCAGCAGAAACTTGTCCTGGAGGGGGGAAAAAAATGCTCTGAGCACTGGAAGAAAATGTGAAAACTGGCTATGCTTATCATCATTCGTAAACATTGTTTTTCTTATTTTTTTTTATGTGAATGCTGTATAGTATATATCAAGTATTCACGTGTTCTTATAAAATCTATGGAAGCGTCCCTCTTCATTCTTATGATTTAAATACATCATCAAACTATGTGAAGTTGGAGATTCCAGGGTTAAAAAAAATCATTTAATAATGAAAAAAAGTGAAAGTTTCTCAGCTTCAACTTCCACTGCCAAAATCCTGAAGGTTATGTAATATTTATTATGTCTAATATATCAATTGTTCTATGAAAGATGGGGTATGCTGGAAGCATTTCATAGCCTTTAGCAATCCTCTCAGAGTATGAGATGTTTCTTGTTCCTTTGAGGCTCTAAGGGCCTTGACAGCAAGAGAAAGGGGGGCTGCCATGCCAGATTCCTGACTGCTTAAACTTGTAAACAAACACTTTTACTGAACTGAAGCAGTCAGTCATCTAGAAAGGTCATTATTCACATCCTGTCCACATGTGTCACCTACAGCCATCAGGACTTACCTGTACAAAGAAATAGACAAATAAAATTAAGCCCAAATTTTCTTAAGTTGGATAAAAGTATTTTCATAAACAAAATTATTTATTCAAGAAATATCATAGCACTCAATACATTGTTTTTTATCAAAATACATACCCTGATATTCCCAGAGTCTAATATAATTCTGCACTGTATCCACCCATGAGTGTTTTCAGGGACTTTGATGAAATTAGTACAGTTGTCTATTTTCCTATCAAAAAACATAATTAATAAAATTGATTTTCTGCAGTATTTAAGAAATTATTTGAGGAAGAATATTTATCGTGTGGGTATATGTACCCAAATCCTTTCCTGAAAGTTAGTTAGCTAAATTGAAAAAAAAACAAAAAACAACAACAAAAAAAAACCGATAGTTTTGCTTCTGAGAGAACATCTTTTTTCTCCTTTGCATCCACATAAACTTTCCTTTCCAGCCTTATTAAGGCATTTGTCAGTTCCTTTCCTAAATATTCAGTTCCCTGGGAGTATCCCCTAACATATCTAGGCAGTAATGGCTGCATTCCAGGTAATCTGCAATATTTTATTTTCCTCTGACTGCTATTGATTTTATATAAATATATAAATGACTAGTGCATGCCTTTTTGCACTGCTCATTGCACACACACACACACACACACACTCATACATACACATCCCAAAAGCACTTCAGTTCCCAAAGTGATTTTATAAAGGTGTCAAACACAATGTAGGGCATAAAAGATGGTATTTAGGGGTAGAAGGGCATTCTACAATTATAATTACAATGAATATTCTGTACTTAGGCTGAGCAAAGCACACATGTCATGCTTCTTTTAGAAATGTCACATAGCATATTTTGGTCTGCTTCATGCCAGCATGCCAAAATGGCAAGAAGACGTAAAAGTTCACTGTGAAAATATATAGTGTGCATTATAAAAATTCTTATAAAATTTCAACAAAGCTCGTGTCATATGCTGTTTAATAGACACTATTTTTCAGTTCACTTCAGTAATCTATTGTTTGGGGCTATGAATTAAATTAAGGCAAGTATAATATTATTCAAAAGCCTAAGAGGATAAAATGGGAAAACAAATATGTTTCAAATGTTTCAAATATGAAAAAAAAAAAGGAACCATTTTTCTTACTGTGTTGGGGGCAGGGGAGAAAATAAAAGGGAAAAGAAAAGAAAAGAAATAGAACTAGGAGGACTGAATCTTCCTAAGAGATTCTAGGTTTTGTTCTGTCATAAATTAGCTGTGTGACCAAGATCTAGTTATTTAAACTGCTACATCATACTCATCATTTGTAAAATTTGAGGATTTTATTATACTAAATTATCTCTAAAGTTCCTTATATATCTGTCATCCTGTGATTCTACAGTAGAATTTTAAAACTTCATAAATTTCTATACTATAGTTATACTGTGATAGAATTCAAGATCTCAAGAACCTTCCCCTTAGGTAGGATAAATTGGCATCTGGTTACAAGGACTGTGAAAATGGTACCTTAGGGTAATTAGTTTGGGAGGTGTGCAAAGAAGATGAGTAACTAGGACAAAGGATGAGGTTAAAAGAAGACAAAAAAATAAATTTTACCTATCCAGAATGAAATTAAGAGAGGACTGGAGGAGTCTGTTAGTTACTTTTATATAAGCAATATTACAATATCCTCACATATACTCATAATTATTGTTTAGGATATTTAAATAATTGTAAAGCAACAATAAAATGTAATGCATGCAAAGTCATTAGGTAGATTTTTAGTTGTAAATTGTCATGGGAAAGATGACTAAAATATTAAGTAAATATGAACAAGGAAAATATCTTAAAGCTGAATGACCAACATGTACTTAGGGATTTTAATTTAAGTAATTTACATGAACATATTAAAATGTAATACACAGAAATGATGAAGCTCATTGTGTTGCTGCCTTGTG